>NW_027397103.1:3127118-3273198 GCF_003265705.2 Callorhinus ursinus | reverse complement strand
GTACAGATCTGTGATTCAACAGTCTTGCACAATTCACAGTGCTCACCATAGCACATACCCTCCCCAATGTCTATCACCCAGCCACCCCACCCCTCCCACCCCCCACCACTCCAGCAACACTCAGTTTGTTTCCTGAGATTAAGAATTCCTCATATCAGTGAGGTCATGTGATACATGTCTTTCTCTGATTGACTTATTTCACTCAGCATAACACCCTCCAGTTCCATCCACGTCGTTGCAAATGGCAAGCTCTCATTCCTTTTGATGGCTGCATAATATTCCATTGTGTATATATACCACATCTTCTTTATCCATTCATCTGTCGATGGGCATCTTGGCTCTTTCCACAGTTAGGCTATTGTGGACATTGCTGCTATAAACATTGGGGTGCACGTACCCCTTCGGATCCCTACATTTGTATCTTTGTGGTAAATACCCAGTAGTGTAATTGCTGGATCATATCTTACCTGCATTTTATAACGGGATGGTAGTGGGGGCCATTTCTGCCACAGCAGCCAGTCCAGTGTGGGCGGAGACCTCAACCAAAGGCCAAACATCTGGGCCACAGTGATCTTGTAAGTTAACTGTTGGAATACCATGTTACCATTTGCAAAGTGTGTTCAGACTCTGTCTGGCTTCAAATACTATACAAGTTTCATTGCTGTCTCCATTTGCAGATGAGGGCATAAACTCGGAGCAACTGAGTGACCTTCCCAAGATTGCCCAGCTAGAGAAGGCCAAAGCCGGGCTTCAAACCCAGCCTCTATGCCCTCAGAGCCTAAATTCGTATCAAAGCTATTTTCTTCCAGATGCACAAAAGTTTGTTTAAGCTATGTGAAACATAGTACCTGAATAATATCTTGTGCTTCCCCTAGGCTTCCCGCAGAGGTGGATCCTGTGACAGTCTTTGCCTCGCTTTCCCCAGAGGGTCTGCTGATCATCGAAGCTCCCCAGGTCCCCCCTTACTCACCATTTGGAGAGAGCAATTTCAGCAATGAGCTTCCCCAAGACAGCCAGGAAGTCACCTGTTCCTGAGACTCCAGTCTTGGCCCATCTTTTCCCCTCCCCAACCCCAGGGCTTCTCTGATTCCTGAGTACATGACTTTAGCTGAATTCATAGATTTAATGTGACTAAAATGTTGGGGGGGGCGGGGTGGCCTGACCACCGACTCCCTGGATAGGGTAGTAGTAGGTGTTTCCACAGGATGGCGCAATTGGCAGGCCATGCTCAGTTGCCTGAAGCCAAAATGCTGGGAGATTTTCTTTCTTTCCCTTTTCTCTCATAATGAAAATGTTGCCCATTCTGTAGTTGCACAACAGATAGGAGGGGACATGACATTTCACACTGTATCTTCCCTTGCAGCGAATGCAAGGGTTGCTTCTCTCTGGAGACCTCCCGGTCACCCAGATTCCTGTTCTGGGTTCCCACTTTCCATGCCTGCCCCATGGTTTGGTGGATGGAGCCCATTAGCTCACGCTACTGTGTTTCCGCAGCGCTGGCCTGCAAAGAGGGATAGCTAGGTCTTACCCCCATATGGGATTTATCCAACAGCCACGTGAAAACAGTGCCTTCTGCTCTTCACCCAAGCGTTTATATAGCATGTTCCCAAGTCTGCACTCCCTGAGGACCCTGGAAGCCCATTCATTCTCTGCCTAAAGTACCCCCCCCTTCTTGTGCCTCCTATGTCCAATTTGGGATTTTTACAGAGGGGGCTGTCTCCAAACAGCTCCACCAGGAACCAAGCAAAGGCCAGACAGACTGGTAGGTAGGCTAGTGGTGTTATGTATATGAGTGGGACTTGTGTGTCATTGTTATTTGAATTGTGCTGTTGTTTGGGGGGAAATAACAGTAAATAATAATAATAAAAGAGCTGATGTTCTTAGCCTTGTGTGCTTCTTTTGATGGGGAATGCTAAGTGCTATACCATTGAGAGAGTTGATACCAATTAAGAATGCTTGTAGCTACAAATAATGATACACAACAAATAGTGGTTTAAATGACATAAATATCTATTGTCTAACTTTACAAGAAGTTTAGAGATGAGCGATTTCAGAGTTTTTTTTCAGTTTGTACGCCGCCAAGAGCCCAGAGATCTTTTTCCTCTGCCATCTCTGACAAGTCTACAAGATCTGTCCTCATGTTTGCAACATGGCTGCAGCAGCTCCAATCATCTCATCTTCATATATGTACAGGAAGAGAAGGCAGGGGTAAAAAAAAGTCTTCTCATCTGGCTTTCTCTTTTATCAATGAGCAAAATCTTTTCCAGAAGCTCTTAGAAGACTTCCCTTTTATCTCATTGACCAAACTGGGCCACATGCTCTATCCCTGGAGCCAATCTCATTTAACCCCCATGATACCCTAAGAAGTAGACATTCATTTTACAGTGAAGGATTGATGCTAAGTGGCTTTGGTGAGTCACAGGATAACAGCAGAACTTGAACCTGGATGTTTGCTTTTGGAAGAGTTCATGAGGGGCTTCTGGGCTGCAAAGGCAAGGGCATCTCTAAACCCCCAAATTGACAGCAGAAGTCAGTGACTATTTCCTGAACACTTACTTGCTGGGTCCTGTGCTAGAAGCCAAGGATATAGTGAACAATGAGCCACCATTTCTGCCCATAGGAGCTCACAGACCCATAACAGGAACAGGCAGATAAAGGCAGGCCTGTCCCTCACTTACCTCCTTACACATACAAGACACCACGCTAGGGTTTCATGTGTCTGCTCAGTTCCATTGCTCAGCAATTCTCTGAGGTATGTTCAGCTCTCACCTCCACTTCATAGATAAGGAAACTGAGGCACAGAAGGGTTAAGGGCACTGCCCCAAATCACACACCTGGTAAGCAAGGGGCCCAGGAAATCTGACTCCAGACTTTCTATGAAATAGGAACTTGTTCTGCTTTTCTCTCAACAAAGAAAACGTAAGCGTGGCATCAGTGAGTCCATTCACCTTGTGGGAAGAAAAGAGAGATGGTATTTCAAGTTGGGGCTTTGCAGAGGGGTGGGGGTAGGGATGATGGCTTATCAGAAAGGGGGCGGCGCTCCTTTCAGACTTGAAGATGGACAGGGTTCTAACACTTGAGTAAGTAGGGGGAGGGGTGGGGAGAGGCCTCACAGGCAGAAGAGAACACAGGAGCCCAGATGAAAGGTATGTCCCTTTTAAAATCCTTTCATGGTTCCCCACCGTTGGAAGGATTGAGTACAAGCTTCTTTGTGAGACTTGCAAGGCATTATGGGATCTGTCGTCAGGCTGTCTCTCTCCACCCTACCTTAACCCCCTACCTTCACCCTCCAGCCCCACCCAGCTTCCCTCTGTTCCTCCAACCAGACAAGTCCTCTCTTGCTACCAGAACTTTAGACACACTGTTCTCTCTCTCCACGATTACTCTCTGACCCTCCTCACTGGCTCACTGTTTCGTGTTCCAGCTCAGATTCCCACCGGGGTGGCCAGCGCCCCCTCTCACTTACCCTGTCCCCAAGCGGTACACCATGTAACAGCCTGGGCATCTGTGCAGCAGAAGAAATCATAACAATCATAAAAACCCAACTGACCTTGACTGCCCTGCTTTCAAGGGCGAGAGGAGGAATTGTTCAAGTCAAGGGGGAAAATCCCTACCCATTTGATGTTTGTTCAACAAAATATTTATGGGGCATCCACCAGGTGTGACGCATTGTGCTGGGTGTTGGATCCCGTGTCTTTACACTGGGAGGGTCAGCTGAGAGAGAGAGAGGAAAACAAAGCTATGATTTCCATGCTTGCCATTTCTGGGCTTAGGAATGGTGAGCCCCCAAGTGGGGAGAGTGGCGAGCCCATCCTCTGCGTCTTCTGGGCTAAGTGCAATGTTTGGTACATCAAATAATAAATATGCATTGAATGAATGAATGGTGAGTGTGGGTCACCCTGGAAAATTAGGCCAAAGGCACAATTTCAAACCCCAGAAACCTGGCTCCTTTCGGTTCTGAGCGCTTCCAGCTTAAACACACAAAGCCTTGTCGTCAAAATAGGTGACTCGGCCCTTCGCAGATCTCCAACCAAATGAAAGAGTATTGCTTCTGAGGGCGCCTGGGTGGCTCAGTTGGTTAAGCAACTGCCTTCGGCTCAGGTCATGATCCCGGAGTCCCGGGATCGAGTCCCGCATCGGGCTCCCTGCTCAGCAGGGAGTCTGCTTCTCCCTCGGACCCTCCCCCCTCTCATGCTCTCTCTATCTCATTCTCTCTCTCTCAAATAAATAAATAAAATATTTAAAAAAAAAAAAGAGTATTGCTTCTGAGCCCTCACTTGCGTGATGATGCTGGGACACGGGGTGCCGGGGAACCTGCTTTCCCACCCCATTCCCTTGACCCAGCTCCCCAGAACATCTTATTCACAGCCCCCTTTGCCCCCTCCCAACTGCCTGCCAGCCAGTGGCTACCAATGGTGCTGTATGGAAATGCCTTGATTTGACCTTGAAGGGAAGAAACAAATTAACATGTCTCAAAATAAATTTCGGGAATCAGCGGCTGGCTTCTCCCTCCCCCCACCCCCTACCCAGGTGCCTCATGAGTTGTGCATCATAATGTGAAAATCAATACTGTCTCTTAAATGAGCCAACACCTGGAACTGGCAGGGTGTGGGGCTGCTGGGAGATCCCCCCGCACCCACTCTCCTTAACCCCGGGAGTTGTCAGAAGGGGTGGGAGGCTCCAGGCCGGCTGTAGGAGCTGCTGTCTGGCTGCTGAGGGCTGGCTGAGTCACCTCCGTCTGCAGCAGGGTCAATCCACCCGACCCCCAGCTCCGGGCTTCCCAGGTGCAAGCAGACGTGAGCTACCTGGGAGGCTCCTGAGGGAAAAGGAAGGGTGGCCACGTGCAACAGCATCACGGTGTCCATTCTCCAAGGATAAATGGGACATGCGGAGGGGGGAGACTGCAGGCCCAACTCCCCAATCGAGCAATGCAAGGTATATTTACCGAGTGCCTTTCTTCAGGCTCGGCCCCAATTCAACTGTATGCTCAGGTACGTTGGTGCCAGGTGTCCAAATATTGAAATACTTCAGTATTTATCGCTTGATAAATATAACACCGCCTGAGCCTCCAAGGTGACCTATTGTCCTCGCCTGTATTAAGCGTGTTCTTTTTAGGCTGATGCTTTGATCACGTGGGGGCTTGCCGGCCCTGGAGGGACCGCCCCTCCCAAGCTTGGCTAATTCCTAGAGATAGTAAAGGACTCACCTGCAGGGACACTTTTCATAGGCAAAGCAACCAATCCAGAGACCACATTCCAACCACCTTCTTCATCACACTCTTAACTCTCCGAGCCACTATCCACCTGCCCTGATCATCCAAGGTCAGGTGCCAGACGGCCGGGAGAGAGTCGCTGTGCCCCAAAGCTGGCTGGAATTATTCAATCCAGCCAATCCAAACCTGCCTCCCCTGCCTCACCTGTTCCTTCCTGCAGAAACCACAGTCAAAGCTCTTGCTCACATTTTTGCCTATTCCCTTTGCCTCTTAACTGCCTCTCGTGCTTCTCCACATAGCCCCTTGCGACATGGCCCCCCTGCAACGTGGCCCCCCACAATGTGGCCCCCCACAACGTGGTCCCCTGCAACGTGGCAAGCCCTCTCCTCTTGGGATCTGTGAGTATAACAGGCTACTTTTTTCAATGGCAGTCATCTCTCCTGATCTTTCGACCCGGCCATAACTGAATAATAATAAAACCTACATTCCAAAACATAGATACCTCTCCTGCCCTGCCCATCCCCCTGGGAATAAGCGGGTGCCTTTGGACTCATGGCCATTCTGAATAGTCAGGGCCCCGGCCCTACCTGTTGTTAAAGGTTTGGAATATCATCCTGCCCTGCCCAGCCTACTCTGTATCAGGTACTGCACTAGACCCTGGAGAAGAAGACAGACGTGGGGATCTGCCCTCGTGGGTGTAGTGGGGTCGTGGGCAAGAAGAAAATAGCAGGCCCCAGGGCAGGACTGAGCACGGGCTCTGAGATCAGGAAGCAGTGGGGCCCGCAGGAATCTGAGTTCTGATCCCAGCTCTGCTGCTCGCCACTGCGTGTGACCTATGTGACCTTGTCACTTGACCTCTGCAAGTGTTCATTTCTTTATTTTTTTTTTAAAGATTTTATTTATTTATTTGAGAGAGAGAATGAGAGATAGAGAGCACGAGAGGGAAGAGGGTCAGAGGGAGAAGCAGACTCCCTGCTGAGCAGGGAGCCCGATGTGGGACTCGATCCTGGGACTCCAGGATCATGACCTGAGCCGAAGGCAGTCGCTTAACCAACTGAGCCACCCAGGCGCCCAAGTGTTCATTTCTTTATCCACAAAAGTGGGTGATGGTGATTCGGGGCTAAGATGAGGATTAACATTGTGTGTGTGTGTGTGTGTGTGTGTGTGTGTGTGTGTGTGTGTGTGTGAAGTGCTCAGCCCATCGGTGCTAATACAGTCCAAAATAAGTAAGGAGTGGAGGGTCCCTCCAGAAAATCCAGCCCCCCTGAATAACTGAGTCCAGGGTCTTCCAGGGACCCACGGTAGGTTACTGAGCCACTGGAGAGTCTGGAGTCTGCACATGCAACGGACACTTTCCCAGCACCTGCCTCCCAGCCAAACTGCAGTGATCCAGAAATGTTCCCAAGGTCCCAGTGTCTCCGTCTGGCAGAAATTAGGGGCATTGAAGGGATTTCGCTTTCCGTTGTCACAGTTTTAGAGGTAACGAGACACCACATCTCCATAATCTTAGTGGCCAGGCCCACCCTCTGCCCAGGAAGGAACCTATTATTGTACCCCAGGAGAAACCAACTTTGAAATCTGAATTATGTCATTTTTTATGAAAGAGGAGGCTGGTTGTAGCCCCTCAGCAGTCTGCACAGTCCCTAGGGCATAGCAAGTGCTCAGAACATCAGCTATTGTCGTCACCTGCAAAACCGTGGACAGGGTTCTTCTTCTTTTTTTTTTTTTTTTAAGAGAACAGGGAGGGAGGGAGGGGGCCGAGAACCCACTGACGATGGACTATAGCATTACCCTCCCTGGAAGACTTGGAAACTGGGGACAGACGCAAGGTGGGCAATGCTGCTTGGCTGGGTTCACGCTCTTCCCCATCAGGCGCCCAGTGGAGGTATGGGGATTCTCTCCTAGGCTGGAGCCCAGACACCCAGCCTCCAGCACCCCTCACTGGCCAGAGGGAAGGGTAAGGGTAAGCTCATGCTCTAGAAAGACTGCAAGATGGGGGCGCCTGGGTGGCTCAGTTGGTTAAGCATCTGCCTTCGGTTCAGGTCACGATCCCACGGTCCTGGGATTGAGCCCCGCATTGGGCTCCTGCTCAGCAGGCAGTCTGCTTCTCCCTCTCCCTCTGCCACTCCCCCTGCTTGTGCTCTCTCTCTGACAAATAAATAAAATCTTTTTAAAAAAATTATAGAAATATTTCAGGAAATTCTGATGTTATTGGTCTGGGGTGGAGCCTGGGCAGGGCTATTTTTTAAAAGCCCCCCAGGGGATTCTCATTTGCAGCCAGGGTTAGGAACCACAGGAGGGCTGGGCAGGGGGACAGGGGCTTCCCTGGAGGAGCCCAGAGGAGGCTTGGACTCTGCCCAGATAGGCCGTGAGTGATGTCCAAGTTGAAATCCGAAGGATTAGTATTAATACTAATAGCGTTATCCAATGTTTATTGTCTCTGCTCTTCACAGCCATTGTTCCATTTAACCTGTAGCCAAACTGCAGTGACCCAGAAATGTTCCCAAGGTCCCACAGCCGGGAAGTGGCAGAGTCACTAAGACAGTTTTAAACTCAGGCAGACTCGTGCCGGCCCACTGTGTTACTAAGCCAGGGAGCAGGTGGGGTGGGAAGGATTGTTTCTGGCAAAGGGAATAATGCATGGGTTCAAGTAGATGTGTGACTTAGGGAAAAAAACAACAACAAAAAACCAGAGCCCTTAATCCCCTGTTTCTTCATCTCTAAAGTGGGACTCATTCATTGCCACCCTGAATGACCCCCAGAAGGGTGGCTGGGAAGAGGAGCAGAAAGTTTGGAAACTGCAGAAGACCCCACCTCAGCAGCTCAGGAAAGCAGGGGAGTAGAGGAGAGCTGAGGCCAGCTGTCTTGGAAACGATGCCTCGTGACCCGCTATCACGGGACGGTTTCATTCTCCCTACGCCTGTTTGTGCTCCATCTGAGCTGCGTGACAGACTGGCTTGTTCTGGTTCTGACAGTGACAGCTTATAAGATCCACAGCAGACAGGATGACAGAGTTCACCGCCAAGAGCTGGGCATGCTTGTGCGCACACACACGCCCGCAAGACCCTCAGAGCTGAGCCAGCCCAGACACAGTTTGGAGGACAGATCATGTCTTTGAGGAAGTGACAGAAACTGAGACTCTCTGGGGATGTCCAAGATTTCACACTAGATTGGCAGCTCCCAAAGGGAGTTCCATAAGAAGAAAAGGGAGCGGGGGTGGCTTCTGTGGTCAAGTAATTTTGGAAAGTGCCAGGGTAGACCCACTTAAACATCCTTCTTTAGTCTGCCAATGTGCATCGTGACCCCGTAAAGGGATGGCGCCACTGGTAGCCCTAACACACGCTGACCTAAACCATACGTACTATTGGACAGTTTCGAAGTTTCAGGAAATTCACCTGAGTTCAGCGGAGTGGTTCCGGTCTGAGTGTCTCATTACATGGCGTCAAGATGTCAGCCAGGGGTACGGTCATCTGGAGGTTTGACCAGGGCTGGAGGGTCTGCTTCCGAGCTCACTCACATGGCTGTGGGATGGACACCACTGGCGCTCACCACACGGGCCTTTCTAGGGGGCTGGTTGAATGTCCTCGTGACATGGCAGCTATAGCTTCCCTTGGAGCAAGGGATCCCAGAAACAGTGTAAGACAGAGGCACGTCTGTCATGTCTTTTGTCATCTAGCCTTGAAAATGGCATGGCATCACTTCCTCTACAGGCTATGGGTCAACAACACCGTAAAGGAACGGAGAGCGGATCAGAATGTGCTCCAACCTAGTCAAGGGATCTGGGCTTCCATTCTTCTATGCCAACACTCATTGGCTAAGGTCTGCCCTAGGGATGGAAGGGGGGGGTGATGCAGGCAACAGGCTCTCTGACCCTGTGAGCAAAGTGGTTCTAGTAGCCCCCGGGTGGTTCTGCAAAGAAGAGTCACAGATACAAACCCACCCAGAAGCCAGGGGAGGTGTGCACAGATGGTTAAAGGTGTAGAAGAAATCTGAGCAGACCACTGCCAGCATCTGCTGCATTTGTACTCACACAGAATTGGGAATGACAAAACAGCTCAACTGTACAGGGTTAGCCGGACAAAGGATGGTGCTTCCGTACAATGGGAAAAAAGTATGCAGCCATTAACTGTCATGCTCCTGAAGATGATTTAATGTCACAGAAGCAGTACAAGGGAAAAGTTGGCCTCACATAATCAGTATGTGTGATCACCCATTTAAAAGGAATATAAAATCGTGGCTGCATTTCAGTTATTTCATTGTTATAAATTTGCATTAAAGTTGTTATTTTTCTAAAGAAGGTGGGTGTTCCGAGTTTTGTTTTGTTTTTTTTCCTGTGTGCATTTCTGGGTTTTCCAAATATTCTGCATTAAGAATGTATTGTCTTTGCGACCAAAAAAAAAGGAAACCGAGTGGTTAAATCTAGGATTTGATTCTTCTAAGAGACACTCTGATGGAATAGATCACCTGACACAGATTTCGCTTCCTCTCCTACCACAGGGCATTTGCAGGGCGGTAGAGTGAAAGGATTATGCACACGCACTGCAGAGCAGGGCTGCCCTGCTTTGAATTCTGCTCCATCATTTACTAGCTGGGTGAGCCTGGGCAAACGTCTTAACTTCTCTGTGCCTCAGGCTCTGGGGCAACAACATAGGGGTGAGGAGGGAGTGCTTTGCAGAGCTGCTGTGAGGAATAAATGAGTTAAGATATGTAAAATACTGAAAGCAATTCCTGGCATATAAAAAGCCAAGCCTTGTGGACACCCTCCCCTAGCCACCCCGCCCTGTCCCTAATTACTTAATCTGAATGGCTAAGGTCTTTCTTTGCTCTTCCTCCTCTCTTTAAAGCTACTCTGTCCCACCCTCTGTCGCATCCCTTTGGGATCCTGCCAGGCGTAAGTGGGTAGTGATGAATGAATCAGGTTGCCCAATCACATTCATCTGTGCTCAAGTCTCGCCTCCTCTGGGGATGCCCTTTGAGCCCCGTCTCGGAAGCCCCGGAGAGCCCCGGAGAGCCCTGTGCAGGTCCCAGGGGTGCGTACCTATGGCTTCTACCTGGCAGCATCCGGGTCTCTTTCGTCTCAGCCCCTGCATATGTCTTTGGGGTATCCCCACCATTATGTGCGGCTTCACGGGGCTTTTCCAACAGAGGGCCCTGTCCCAAGCTACAGCCATCAGGACCTCCCTCGTGGGAATTTGAAACTTCTGCAGAGACTCAGGGATGGAAAGTAGCTGAACTGATTCATCCCAGTGACCGTACCCTGAAGAGATGTTCATTTTTCTTACTGTCTAGATCCCTGGAGCGGCCCCATTCCTGTCCTTCCTGGGGTCCAGTGCTTAGCTTTCCTTTCAATTATATGAGCTATACCACATCCTTTTCCCATAAATAAGGTAAAGTCTATTTCTTTCCCTTGAAAATGACAAACACCAGCTGCTATTATCGCGAGAGACCGAGAAGGACAGAGAGAAGGAGAGGGACAGATGGTGGGCCAAGTGGCATCTCCCCTGCCACCTGTAAGGTGACACCTGGACGTCCAGTCCAGCTCAACAAATGACTCCTTCTGGGACCCTGGGCAAGTCTTCCCACCTCTTCCTTTGATCCTATGTCTCCTGGAAGCATCCCATGAATGCAGTGGTGCCGGGAACCCTGTCCTAAGCTCCCCATGCGTCTCCCTGGGATCATCACACACATCCCAAAGCTCCACTAGCCATCTTGTCTAAGCTAGCACCCCCCAATCCCTCTCTCTGGCCCAGATCAGCTCTCCTGAGCTCCAAATGCCTCCTGGGCATTTCCATGCAGGGGCTTCTCAAGCTCCACATGTGCAAAAAAGAATTCAGTATCTCTTCTTGCAAACTGCTCCCTCCCTTTCTCTGCCACTTTAGAACGTGGCATCAGTATATACCCCTCCTTGTCAGCTGGTCACCACGCATTGTCCATACTCAGGCGTCTTCTGTCATAAGAGTCCCATTTGTCTAGCTGTGGTCACTTTCCAACATTCATTGATCTGCTTATCACTTAACCCTTAGAAGTCCCGGACGTGGGTGATATCATCCCAACGGGAGGAAACGGGGAAGCAATCTGCCCAAAGTGACACAGGAAGTAGAAGGGCAGAGCTGGAATCTGAACCCAGGACTGTCAGAGCCCATAACCCACGCTCAGTCCCCCAGGATCCCCTGTCCATGGTGTCCGAATTCAGGAGGAGCAAGATTTGGGCCAGTCTCTGTCTGGCCAGTTACTAAGGTCCCCCATGCAAACAGCAACAGTGTTGCTCATGAGCTCATCTGCTCCACCTTGCTCCACCCAGTTCCTGATCTGGGCTCACGACCTTGGAGCTCATCTCCTAGACGACCAGAGGGATGCAACAAATAGAGGGGACCTGCCAACTCGGCGCTGAGCCTCCAGGGCAGGACTGGTTGTGCCACCCCGGGATGGGGAGGTGGTTGGGGGGCGCTGACATCCCCAAGGGCTCCAGCCCAGAGCCTCCACTCTGCATAGCTACCACCATGTGCCCTGAAGGACCAGAGGACTCCAAGCCCCGGTCCTAGCGGGGCCACCAGAACCAGGAAGCCTTGGGCGACTGGAAGGGCGTGACCTGCAGTGAGCAAAAAATGCTCGCTGTATGATCCTGGGGTTCTCGGGAAGGTTCCAGAGACCCAGGTTCCAACATGGCTCTGGGAACCACTGGCTCTGCAGCTTGTCAGGAAATTTGTAACTCCCACGTGTAGCCAGCATCTGAGCACCTCTCGCCTCTTCTGCCTCCACCTTGATCCGAGCCCACGGACGTTACAGCTGAGGCCACTTCCACCCTTGTCCCCACAGTCAATTTTTAAAAACTATGTTCATGGCGGTACATAACATATATAATAGAATTTACCATTTAACCCTTTGTTTGCAAGTGCACGATTTGGTGGCATTGATGACATGCACAATTTGTGCAACTGTCGCTGCTATTTCCAAAACCTTTTCATGACTGCAAACGGAATTCTGTAGGCATTAAGCACAAAACTCCCCACTCCTCCCTCCCCCAGTCCCTGGGAATCTCTAACCTACTTTCCATCTCTGTGAATGTGCTTACTCTAGACAGCTCATAAAAGTGGACTCATACAGTATTTGTCCTTTTGTATCTGACTTCTCTTGCTAAGAGTCACGTCCTTAAGGTTCATCCATGTCGTAGCAGGTATCAGAACATCATTCCTTTTTATGGCTGGGTAATATCTCCCTGTATGGATAGAGCACATTTTGTTTATACATCCATCTACTGATGGATACCCCACAGTCAATTCAGCCACAATAGCCAGAGTGATCCTGGGAAAATATTACTCAGACCATGGCCTGACTTCACTCAAACCCTCCTATAACCCCTTAATTCATTCAGAGTAAAAGCTGTTGTCCTTATTATGGCTACAAAGCCCTAAACGATTCTCTCCGTACACACAACTGCATTTCCTCTGTGGCCCTTCAGCCTCATCCCTTCCCACTGTCCCCACTGCACCCCTTTCTGTTCGTGAACACCTCAGGCACACTGCCTGCCACCTCAGGGCCTTTGCACGTGCAATTGTCTCTGCCTGGGAGGCTCTTCCTCCATCTGCGTGGCTGACACTCTCATCTCCTTCAAACGTTTGCTCAGCTGTCACCTTCTCAATGAGGCTCATCCTGAACACCCTCTTTAAAACTGCAGGCTGCCCTCTTCGTCCATCATTCCTGAGCCCTCTTGTCGTGATCTCTTTTTCCCATAAGACTTGTCACTTTCTAACATGCTATATAATTTCTGTATTTATTATTTCCATTGTTTGTTATCTGTGCCGTACCCCTAGAATGTAAGTTCTATGAGGACAGGGATATTTTTTGCCTGTCTTATTCATCAATCTATCCGAAGCACCTAAAACAGTGGCTGGTGTGCAGTAGGCACTCCATAAATATTTGTTAAATGAATGAATATGAGTTGAGACAAGTTGCTGCTCTTCCCTCAGCCCCTGTTTCCCTATTCATGAATCAGGGACTGGAGCATCCCTGATGAGAATCCGCATCAGATAATGAAGATCAGAACCCTTTTGTAAATCGTAAAGCATTTTGCGAGTAACGAGGGGAGAAGAAAATCGATCTTCACAGAATGCCCTTGAAGCCAGCTACTTTCCATTTGACAGTTGGGGACACAGAGGCTCAGAGTACCTGGCCTCAAGATCTCACACAGAGAAAGTGTAGGAAGTCAGAGCTTCAACCCAGCTGTCTGGCTTTTCCTCTAAGTCGCTTCCAGCTCTGGTATCTCAAAAGCCTGAAGGGAACCACTCCCTCCTTCTCCAGGGACCAGTTCTGAGCCCAGGGGAATAATAATGAGGATAAAGATAGGAATAATTGCTGCCTTTTATTAAGAACTTCCTACATACGTCAGCCTCACTTTACTACGTGTCAGGTGCTTTAAGTATTCTACCCTCACCAGAGAGTGGGGAAATGGGTGTTATTATTCCCTCATAACAGATGAAGAACTCAAGGATCAGAGAGGTCAGGCCATTCGCTTCAGGCCACACAACCAATAAACAGCAGAGACAGCATTTGAGCCCAGAGCAATCTGACTCCTGTGGCATCTTAAAAAGGTCCACGATTGTAAGATGTGGTTTCTCTGATGCCACATCAGGCCTCCCTCCACCTCCAGCATCATCCCCCGGGACCACCCCACCCAAAGCAGACCCAAAAGGGTGCTTCTGCGGGTGAAAAGGCAAGCACACCACGAGCCCCTCATGCCTACCCCGCTCAGTGCGAGCAGCAAGATACGGAAGAAATAAGGCATTGGTGGGAGCCGAGATAGGGATCCCACGGGCTTGCACTGCCAACAAAGACAAATGAATGAACCACTCAGCAAACCAGGGCACTTCCACCCCAGAGCAGAACTGTCACTGGTAAATAAATCATCGGCGCTCCACGCCGGACGTGCCAATTTCAGCGGGAGAGGATGAGCACATTTATCTGCCTGGTGACACCCCGGCTGTCTTCAGGCGGCGAGGGGGTATGAAAATACTCCCCAGCATGCAGCCTGCCTGGGGCTGGTTCCAGGGCGGGGGCGGCGGGAGGCAGGAGAGGGTCTCTTCGCAGGACCGGTGTTTGTCTCGGACTCCCCACCGGTGCCCAGACGCAGGATCCTCATGCTTTTCTGTGCCTTTCCCAGGGGTCATAAGCATAGTAATAGCACATATGGCATGCTTTCTACGGGCACCGGGGTGAGTTTTTAGGTATATGGTATGTCACTAACAGCTAGAAATAAGTTATCGTTGCAGAGTCTCTTTTGCATAGGAAAGTGACTACTTGGAGGATGTCTATTCTCTGCGATTATTCTCAGATGTTAAATGACGTCTAGGAAAAGGCGGTCCAGCACCAGGTCACCACCCAAGGGCTTCACCAACTTCCCATCATCCACAGCATCAAGCTTCTTCTCTCGGTGGTGGATCTTTGCAAAAAGACACAGCTGGGAACTGTGAAGGGACACCAAGCAGGAAGCAGAAGTGGAGGACCTGGGGTGGGAAAGCCAGTCCCACCCCTACCCCATGGGAAGAGAAAGGATGCTGAGGCCCAGGGCACAGGGGCCTCAGAGCCAAGTTCCCACCATTCAGAGGCGCCCAGTCACGCTGTCCTGCCAAATTCTGCTGTGCCCTGCCAAACGTTATTGTCTTGGAATAAACGCTACTCGAGTCCATTGTCCTTGGGAGGGGCTTGCAGACCCTCCAGTATCAATGGAAGTGTCTTGTGTTAGATCCATGGAGCTCAGAGGGAAAAGGAGGAGGTGCTGTGTGGGAACCCAACAGGTTTATTACATACAATTCTCAGAGCAGCCCCATTTGACAGAGGAGCCGAAGAAGGTGAGGCCACCTGCTCACAGCCTCATGACACTGGCGGAATATTATTCTAAGGGCTCCCCAGGTTTTCCCCATCAGCAGTCTCCTGAGCCCTGACTAGCCAGGGAGAGACTGCAGGTGTCCCCTCCTTAAAGACCCGCCCACTAAAGCCCTCATGTCCCCTCTGAGGGTCCCTGACCCTGCAAATCAACACCCCAGGCAGGCCCGAAGTGTTTCCCCATCTCTCACCTCTTTGGGGACGGGGAATAGATCATCAACAAGCAGAAATCTGCAATTAATAAAAACGGCGTGAAGTTGCTTTTATGAATAAGATCATAATACATTAAGGGAATCAGGTTATGAAATAACATGTGCAATATGATCCCATTTGAAAATTGCATAAAAACAACAGCCCTGGGGGAAAAAATATATCCACTATTCACAATGATTTTTTGGAGTAGGGGAGGAAAGATTTGTTGGTGATTTTTATTTTATTATTTTAGCTTATATGTATCTTGTTTGTTTGTTTATCAGCAATATACATGCAATGTGTGTCTTACTTGGATAATAAAGAATAAAAGGGCTTTTTTTCCCCTGGAAAGAACAAAATGAGTATATTGGAAAACTTCTATAAAGATGCTGCTGGAAGCCAAGCAAGCTTCCAAGCCAGTGGCTAACATTGCTCTGACCACAGTTCTTTGCGCTTAGCTTTTTTTATGTTTCAGGAACATAATATAGCTGGATCAGAGCACTAAGTGTCTATGGGACACATGCCTATGGGACAAATAAATAGACAAATAGATCATCAGAATTTCTATATTTTCATTTCTACATGGCAAAGAGAAAGAAAGGGAGCTTGTCCATGTGATTCGTAATTCCTTCTTAGGCTTATTCTAACATCCAAATGGACATGCCACCAAATCCCCTTATGGCTCCCAGATTCCTTCACTGCAAAGCCCCATGCCTCCAGACCTTTGTTTTTCTGTTCACAGACTCCCTTTCACCTTTGTGGGAGAATGTACAGTCCAATGGCCGAGACCTCAAGTTCTGAAATCCCACTGTCTCAGTCCAAACCCTCAATCCACCTGAGTTCACAACCCCACTCTGCCTGAGTTCACATCCCCACTTTGCCCCTGAATAACTAGATAATGTTGAGCAAGTCACTTCCCATGTCTGAGGCTCAACGTCCTCATTAGTAAAAGGGATAATTTTCATAACCTTGGGTTGATTAAGAGAAATAAAGCCCACAAAGTCCTTGGCAGTATGTTGCAGCCAACATGACCCCCTCTCTCTTTTTCTCTTCTATGTTTTTCCTCTCTCACAGAGGTGACCAAAGGGTCAAGGTGGTGTTTGGGGACACAATGATTTCTTATCCTCTGAGGGTCCAGATACAACTCATAGTCTTGGGGGTGGGGGGATGGGTTGGCCTGGCGGTGGGTATTAAGGAGGGCACGTACTGCATGGAGCACACTGGGTGTTATGCGCAAACAATGAATCATGAAACACTACATCAAAAACTAATGATGCAATGTATGGTGATTAACATAATAATTAAAAAAAACAACAACCCATAGTCTTGTAATAGGACTTGTCCCTCCCAAGTCTCCCATGGAATCGAGAGATGCATGGCCCCAGATGGGCACAAGAGACCTTGGACCAGCACGTGCTAACAGCCTGACCCCCAACTCACTGGTTTGCTATATTTGCCAAACATGCCTTGACTAGCTTTCTTGAAGATTTTCAATGACTATGAATATGGTCCTCTTAATAAATTGGTCTTGAATATATTCTCAGCAGCATTTCATATTCTCAGCAGCATTTCCAGCTCAATTTGTCTAAAGCTAAATTTCATGGGAGCTGTTTAGCTTTCTTATGACTATCTTTTAATGAAGAATATATTCTTGAATATCTTAGAGTCTTGAATATAATTAAAATATCTTGAATAAATTTGGGGGTAAGAGTATTCAAGAAGTATAAATTCATTGAGTATTACCAGGGAGCATATTAAAATACCATATGTAGAAGAATGTAGTCATTGACTATATTCAGGAGGAGTACATTGATATTCATTAACTATAGTTGATGAGAATTTTCCTTAGATGAGGTTTGGAAAATTTGACTAATTTGAGCAATTGGTCATTAGCAACTTGATTTTTCAGAGAACTACATATCATGGATTTGATTTTTGGTGGATTGGCCTCGGAGCATCTTTTATGAGGTCTTAGGGAAGTCCACCAAGATTCACATCCAACTTTGGCCAGTCCTGACCCTCCAGCTCTGTCCTTGACCCTCTGGGGTACCCCCACCCTCTCTGGGCTCTAAGGGAAGCCCACATTTTGGGAGAAGCCTATCCTCTTCATTTTTTTTCAACTCACAAGCATTTAGTTATGCTCCAGGAATGTGGATAATGAACTAAGCCAAAACTCAAAACACCTAACTCTGGGTTTGAATCCCAGTTTCTGCTACTGGCCTGCTGTGTGATCTTGGGCAACTGACATAACTTCTCTGAGCATTCCACAGGCCTATTATTGTTTTTAAATGAATTTCTAAATAAATATTTTAAAAATGTGTTAGCTTTAATTTCTCATATGGTAACTACTGATAGGTCCAATCACACACACACTCTCTTTGGGGTCCTCCGTAATTTTTAAAAGCGTGTCAAGGGATCCAGAAACCAGAGCTCTGGGAACTGCTGAATTAGACTATTTCAAAAGGTCCAAGAATCTGGGATTTTTATGGTCCAGACACTCCTATGTTGCTCATTCGTCTTCATTCATTTATTCTACAACAGATATTTAATGAGTGCTTCTTAGCTGACAGACTTTTCTAGGTGCTGGGGATAAAATGAGGAACAAGACACACTGCCTGGTAGGGAACATACCAACTCAAGGGCCCCTTGAATGATACAGGCTCGCACACCTTATGATGGTCATGAGGCAAGAGCAGGGAGAGACTTGTGTAGGCTGGGGGCAGGGGGCAGAAGGGGATGACACCCCAGGTGTTAGCATTCTCACTGCTGCCTTGTTTTGCTCTTGGCATGAAGCTCTTGGCATGAAGAGGGATACTCAAGTAAAGAATCTACGTGAGGGGTGCCTGGGGGACACAGTTGGTTAAGAGTCCGACTCTTGGTTTCGGCTCAGGTCACGATCTCAGGCTGAGATCAAGCCCCAAATGGGGCTTCCCGCTCAGCGGGGAGTCTGCTTCCTCTCCCTCTGTCCCTCCCCTCCTCCTGTCCCCTGCTCATGCTCCCGCAGGCTCTCTATCTCTCACTCTCTCTCAAATAAAAAAAGAATCAAGGTGAAATGGGGGATGAGGGCCCAGACATCTTGGGTATTGATCAGGAATGATGGTCTCTGCCTTCAGACCAGGACGGATCCTCAGTGTCTCAGCGAGAGGCAGCCAGAACAGATGCAGAGTAACCGAGAATACCACAGACTAGGCGGTTTAAACAGTGGAAATCTGGTGCTCGGTTTTGGAGACTAGGAAGTCCAACATCAAGGTGCTGCTGATTTGACGTCTGGTGAGACCCACCTTCTGGGCTTGCAGAGGGCTGCATTCTCACTGTGCCCTCAGGGGCCCTTCCTCAGTGCATGTACATGCGCGCATGAGCACGTGCGCACACACACACAGTGAGCTTATAAGGACACCAATCCTATCAGATCAGGGCCCCACCCTTATGACCTCATTTTAAGTATTATTACTTCCTTAGAAGCCCCATCTGCAAACACAGCCACCCGGAGGAGAGCTCCAACATATGAATGTTGGGGGGAAGGAGCGTGGGACACAAACCTTCAGTCCCTTATCAGAGCCAGTTCCAGTAATCACCACTTCCCTGCTGCATTCTTCTACACATACCCACTGAGAAAGAAATTGCTGGTGCCCAAAACAAAAGCTTCCTCCCTCCTACAGGATTTGGAGAGGAAAAACAAAAGAAAGAAATGTCCGCCCAAGCAGGGAGTATTTACAAACTTGGCATAGACCTCTCTGACTTCCCACCCAAATGCAAACACACACTGGAGGCTTCCACTACTGCCGTCTTGGTTTACGAAACTAAACATATTTGCCACTGAAATGCTTTTATTAGTGGTATAATCAGGATTTTTTTTTTTTCCAGCAAAGTCATCACTGGAATAGGAGCCTATGGACGTCTAAAGAGACATCACAGAGGAAGCCTACGCTGGTGGCTTGTCTTCATTTCTCTCCTAGGATCTACATCGATTCCTTTTCTCCCCCCTCTCCTTATTATTTTTAACTATATGAAAATAGTTTTGAAAGAGAATCAGAAACTCAGACAAAATAAAAATCACTCACATTCCCCCCTTTCACAGAAGGAGGCAACTACCTTTTTTTAATGATTTTATTTATTTGAGAGAGAGAGCCCAAGTTGGGGGATGGGTAGAGGGAGAGAGAGAAGATGCTCCCCACTGAGCAGGGAGCCCAACATGGGACTCAGTCCCAGGACCCAGGAGATATCATGACCTGAGCAGAGGCAGATGCTTAACCAACTGAGCCACCCAGGCGTCCCAGGAGGCAACTACTATTATATTTCATGTGTTTCTTTCTCATGAACATTCATATATTGAATATAGAGACCTTATCACTACTACTATGATGATTACTATTTTACAAAAATGGTATCAAGCTTGGCTTGTATCCTCCTTTTTATTTTTATTTATCATGAGTACCTTTTCATGTCAATAAGCATTGACTTCGTTTTTAACGTCTGCCTACTCTACAATTCCATTAAATGGATGTCTTATAATTTGAGTTCACTCCTATTGATGCACGCGTAAATTATTTCTAGTTTTTTATTCTTATAAACAAAGCTGAGGGAAGCATCCCGGCAACTAGACAGTTGCACTCACTTATGCTTTCTTTCTCGGGATAAATTCCTAGGATCCGCATTTCTGGATTCATGGAGATACACAGTTTTGCCTGTTATTGTTGCAGGTCCATAAAACACATGCATATAGTTTTCAGAATAAAGGGATCTCTTTTCCCCCTTTCCTACCTCTTGTTGGGAGACATTTTCAGAAAGACAGAGGGACTAGTTCAGAGGTTTTTTTAAAATACAATAACACTTCAATGTTATACCACGAGAGTTCATTGATCATGAGATTGGAGTTGCATCACGGAAATTTAACTAACTTGAATTCAACCGTCTTTCATTAAATCCATCATTGATCTTTTCATTTTTTTTAATCTTTTTATTTTTTTTAGTAATCTCTGCACCCCATGTGGGGCTCAAACTCACAACCCAGAGATCAAGAGTCTCATGCTCTTCCAACTGAGCCAGCCAGGCACCCCCATCATTGATCTTAATATACCATTATTTTTCATAAAATTAAGAAATTTTTTAAATAAACTTTTGTAATTGAGTTACCACCCGCTGCCTTTATAGTCCTTTTTAACACCTTAATTGGTCACACCATGCCTCGTTTAAAATTCCCTTCACCTTTTCTGAGGGATTTGGCAATTTCTCTTGCGTCTTGTTGCCTGGCTTGGTATGTGACAAGGAATCCTTCTGCACAAATCTCAGTGACAAAATGCAATCCATCCTCACCGACTACAGTCTCTTGCGTTTTAGGCGTTCAGTAAAATTTGGTTGTTACTTTGCAAAAAATAGAAACCTGGAGTCATTCCCCCAAAGACAAGCATTTGCTTCCCTAATGTGAAAACTCCACCCCACTGTCCTGCTTGGGGACCTTTCTGTGCACACGGAAACTTTCCACTTCAATGCCAAACCATATCGCAGTGTAATCTTTTTGAAGACATTTTGAAAAGCAATTAAAATCAACGTGTGAAGGACCGGCAGTGTGCATAATTGGGCGGAAGTGAGGGCAGTATGAATGGCTATGACCAAGTCTCCTCGGACATGGGGAATGGAACCACATTCGCATACCTGCCTGCTGGCTGACTGACAGCAGACTGGAAAATGCATCTCCTCTTCAGAGAGGTTAAAATTAGACAAAGTGTGTTTAGAACTGATAGTGTGCTTAGAATTAGAACTGATGAAATACGACTAGTGGGAGCCTCAAAAGTTAAGATAAAAAGAAAGAAATATCAACACAAGTGTGCTGATAATTATGCTCCCTTATTCTACTCATTAAGCGTCTGCCCCAGAATAGGCATGAGATGGGAAATGTGAATTTATCAAATTCCCAGTTGGTGTCATTTCTCACTTAGCTCTCAGGGTGAAGACATCTTTGGCACACTGACGGTGATTCTAGAGTTTAAAGATACATAGATACAAGTAATATACCTACTTACATAAATAGATCATAGGCAGGTAGGCAGATAGATAGATGTAGCTCAACATGTTTCCTAACGGAAACCCAATAAACAGTCATCAACTCCAATTTTGGAGGAAGATTTAGTGAGAGACAGCATGTAGCTCTGTAATATGATGGCTCTTAAGGGATTTTCAAGGGCAATTTTAAATTTTTGAACTTTGAGATTGTCACCTTTTCTGCTGATTCAGGATAGGGCTGGGACACAGGAGGAGAGGAGGGGGTGGAAGGGAATGTGAGCAAGGGGCGAGAAGATGAACAAAAGCCACAGAGAAAAGACACAGCTGAGTGGGATTCTAGAGGAACTCAAGGGAATAGAATGGAAAAGCCATTTTTGCCTCAATCTCTGGACTCCCCATTTGTTCGAGACCAGCCTCCTCGTGTATGATGTGTTCTTTTTATACCTGTGTGCCTTTCCGGATGCTGGAACTTCAACAGCAGATTAACGTTCATTGAAGGGCCACCATTTTGCCAAGATCTCTGATTTTTCTCCTTCATCCCCCATAGCAACCTTATGAATTGGGGATCTTTATTATTCTCATTGCCTGGATGAAGAAACTGAGACTTTGGCAGATTGAGTAACTTGCCCAAAGCCCCGCGGCTGGGAAGGAGGGAGGCAACAAGGTGAAAAAGGTGGAGTGGATGGGATTTGGAGTGAGGATGACTGGTTTCTGTTGCGCAGTAGTTTTCTATCGCTGCAAAGTTAATAACCACAAACCTGGAGGCTTAACACAATACACACTTATTACATCACAGTGGCTCAGGAGTCTGAGAATGGCTTATCTAGACTGTGCTTCGGAGTCTCTCATAAGGCTGCAATCAAGATGTTGACCAGGGCTGGGGTCTGACCTGAGTGTTGTAAATGACCTGCTTTCAAACCCATGTGCTTGTTGGCAATATTCAGTTCCCCAAGGCTTGTCCCACTGATGGCCTCAGTTTCTTGCTATTTTCATCATATAAGCCTCTACAACATGGCAACTTGCCTCTTCAAAGCCAGCAAGGGACAGAGTACGCTAACGGGAGGGACATTATGATCTTACACAACATAATCACCTTTGCCATATACCATTGGTTAGCAGCAAGTCATGGATCCTACCCACACTCAAGGGGAAGGAATTACACAGGATAGGAACACCAGGAGGTGGCATCATTCATCAAAGGAGGCCATCGTAAAGCTGTCCTCCACACATCCTCACTACACTTCTCCCTGCTAAACCAACCTTTCCATGTCTCAGGTTTCCTTACTTGTAAAATAGAGACCCTACTTCCATAAGCCAATCTCATAAAGTTGTAACAGGGATTGGATGTGTTCATCTTTGTAAAGTGCTTCATAGTTCATAGCCAACGTCACAAAAAACAAAACAAAACGAAAAAATCTGTTAAATTAATAAATACCAGAACTAGAATCCAGACCCAGATTTGAAGGCTCTGAAGGCCATGCTCTGGATCATCATACTTTTGTAGAGATATTAGAAAACACAGAATAAGCAAAAGAAAGGAAAAGTATTCCCACTCAAAATCCCAGCAACCCAATCAAAATCCCAGCAAGCTATTTTGTGGCTATTGAGAAACTGATTCTAAAGTTTATACGGAGTGGCAAGAGACCCAGAATAGTGAACACATATTGACAGAGAAGGTCAAAGTTGGAGGACAGACATTACTTGACACCAAGACTTACTATAAAGCAACTATGATCAAGACAGTGTGGTATTGGTGAAAGAATAGACAAAAGATCAATGCAACAGAATAGAGAGCCAGAAATAGACCCACACAAATATAGTCAACCGATCTTTGACCAAGGGGCAAAAGCAATTCAATGGAGAAAGGCCAGTCTTTTCAGCAAATGGTGCTGGAACAACTGGACATCCACATACAGGAAAAAAAGAAAAAAAGCATAACCTACAAGATTCCAAACATAGCCAATATCCCTTTCACAAAAATTCACTCAAAATGTATCATAGACCTACCTCTAAAATGCAGAATTATAAAGCTCCTGGAAGATAAGAGGAGAAAATCTAGATGAGCTTGGGTTGGCAATGGCATTTGAGATTCAATATAAAAAGCATGATCTACAAAAGAAATAAATTGCTAAGTTGGACTCCATTAAAACTAAAAATTTCTACTCTGTGAAGGACATTGTTAAGAGAATGAGAAGCTAAACCACAGATGGGATAAAATCTTTGTGAGGCACATATCCGGTAAAGGGCTGAATATACAAAGAGCTTTTCAAGCTCAACAATATGAAAGCAAACAACCCAAATAAAAAATGGACAAAAGATCTGAATAGACACCCCACCAAAGAAGATACACAGATGGGATCTAAGTATATGAAAAATGCTCAACATCATAGTTTATTGGAGGATTGAAAGTTGAAGCAATAAGTAGATACCATTACATACCTATCAGGATGGCTAAAACCCAGAACATGGACCACACCAAATGCTGGTAAGGATGTGGAGCCATAGGAACGCTTATTCATTGCTGGTGAAAATGCAAAAATGGTACAACCACGTTGGAAGACGGTCCTAGAGGTTTCTAAACATACTCTTACCATACAATCCAGCAATTGCGCTCCTTGATATTTACTCACATGAGCTGAAAACTCATCTCTACAAAAAAACAAAAACAAAAAACCCCTACACTTGAATGTTTACGTCAGCTTTATTCACTACTGCCAAAACTTGGAAGCAACCAAGATGTCCTTTAACAGGTGAATAGATAAACAAACTGTGGTCCATCCAGACAATGGAACATTACACGGTGCTAAAAAGAAATGAACTATCAAGCCATGAGAAGACAAGGAGGAACCTTAAATGTATATTGCAAAGTAAAGAAGCCAATCTGAAAAGGCGCCATACTGTATGATTAAAGCTGTATGTCATTCTGGGAAAGACAAAACTATGGAGACAGTAAAAAGATCAGTGGTTGCCAGGGGTTTGGGGGGAGGGAGGGAGGAAGGGAAGGATGAACAGGTGCGGAATAGGGGATTTTTAGGGCAGTGAAACTATCCTGTATGACACCATAATCGCAGATACATGTCAACCCATAGAATGCATATCAAGAGGGAACCCTAAGTAAACTGTGGACTTCACTTACTAATAATGTACCAATATTGGCTCTTCAATAGTAACAAATGCGCCAGACCAAAGCAAGGTGGGGTTAGTAATAAAGGAAGCTGTGGGGGAGGGGTACTGAAAACTGTGCTTCCTGCTCAATTTTTCAGCAAATCTAAAATTGCTCAAAAAATTGCCTATTAATTTTGAAATATATATCCTTAAAAACCCACCACCCGGAAACAACCACTGTTCACTGTTCCGTGGTTAAACTTGCAGTCTTGTTTCCATGTGAATATATTTATATATTTAATGAGAGCATCTTCAACAAGGGAATGCACATTTTTAAGAGATTTCATTGCAAGTGGCCAAAATTTTCCTCCAGAAAGGTAGCTATTTCCACCAACCCCCAGAAAGTACGAGTGCTCTTCTCCCTGAACCCTGACCAACACAGAAATCCAACCAGGTTCACAGGCGACCATGTGGCTTCTTGGGTTAGTTTTCTTCCCTGCAGTAGGTGGCAGGTCCTGGGGGACGTCCTGCTGTACTAGCTGTTCGAGGAGGAAGCAAGAACGGACCTGGCTATCTCCTTAGGCTTCAGCTCAGAGAATTTAAGAAGCTCGAGGCAGGATGAGATCTGGCTTTTTGCCAGGATAAGATTTGTCATAACTGTTTGGAAAAGTCTTGTCAAGGTCAAGTCCAGACCTCCCTAACACATCCACCCCAAACTCTGGTCCTCTTGGGACAATACCAATCAAAGTACATTCTACAGAGTCCTACACACAATTCCAGCCCAAGGCAAGACAGCCCAGAGCCGAGCGTCAGACTGATATTTGGAAGTTGCAAACCTAACTGTAGGTGACCTTGGATAAATCATCTTCCCCTAGACTGTAAGGTTAAAAATAGTCTGAACCCTTAAGATTATTGTTAACAAACCTAAAACAGAGGGATTTAGACTGTAAGCTCCATTGCTGGCTTTCAAATCCAGACCCGACACTAAGTAGCTGCACCACCTGAACAAGTTACTTAACCTCTCTGAGCCTTGGTTTCCTCACATAGTAATGCTGATGTCATAGGATTCTTGTAAGGATTAAATGAGATAACCCTTATAAAGAGCTCAGCATATCATAAGCCCTTCCCTAAAAGGAAAACGTTATGAATATTCAAGAGCCATTAGGGACCAATGAAGGTCCCCCTTTGCCCACTGGTTTGTGTATGGGGTGACTGAAGCCTAAGAAGGAAATGTCTTGCTCAAAGTCACACGGTGAGTCACTGTTCCTGCCCGGAAGTTTGGTTTTGGAAGTCTCCATGCAATGAGCTTCTTACTGAACTCCAAAGAACTCTTACAGAATGCAAGTGCTCAGACCGTGACCTCTCCCCACTTACTGGGCTCTGTTTTGCCTTGGGAGCCCTAATGAAATACAGGGCAGATGCAGTTGGTATCTCAGACAGCAGGTCTCTTACAGAGACATTATTTAGGACCTGAGTCTGTTCAGCACCAAATGTAATCACTCCAACAGTCCTGTGACACAGCTTGTCAGAAAATTGGGGACTGGCTGGGGGCGCGGGGGTTGCTTTGTCCTATGGATCTTAAAGAGCCAGCCCCGAGGTGTGGGGACAGGGAGATTCATTTCCCAGGTGGGGCATCTAGTTTCCAACTAATAGCAAAGCCCCAGCCTTCATTTGCAAGCATCTCTCATTGTTACTGGAGAGGAACGGTAGCTCCCCACAATCTGTGAAGATCCGCAGTGAGGTCCCACCTCTGTACCTTTTGTCACTAGGGACTCCCACCACCCCCAACCTGGAGAGTCATTCCCCACCAGGTGTTTCTAGCTTGTCTCTCTGCTTCTACACTGACTCCTTCCCCCTCTGATCCACAGAATGACTCCAAGAGGGGACACTACCCTGCACTGATCAAATCCCCCTTCAGGCTCATTTCCCGAGCATCAGTGGAGAGCTACCTTGCCCGATGTCTCATTCCCTTTCCAAGACAGCTGGTATAGAGACTGGTCATTATAAGAGCATAAAGATCCAGCCTCTTCACCCCAATCTAATATAACCTGAAGGCATGAACATGTGAATCCAACAAAATCTCTGCCCTCTGGGGCTTATATTCTGATGGTGAGGACAATCAAATAAGTCATACACAGACCACAAACACATGCACACATTTATAATATATGATGCATGTGCTCTGATGGTAAGTACTATGGAGAAAAATCAGAGGAAGGGAGTTAAAGAGAATTGGGATAGAGTTGTCATTTTAAATGGAGTGGGGTCAGTCAGGGAAGGCCTGACTGATGAGAAGGTGGCATTTGAGTGAAGACTTAAGGAAGTAAGGGGATGGGTCACATGGATATCTTGGGAAGGAGTGTTTCAGGCAGATGGTTTGGCAAGTGCAAAGGCCCTGAGGTAGGAGCATGCCTAGCATTTTTGACAAAGACAGAGGGTGGTCTGGCTGGAGGAAGTGATAGGAGATGAGGTTAGTAGTGGGTGATGGTTGGGAATCATATAGGGCCTAGTAAGCAATTCCAAGGACTTTGGCTTTTACTCAGAGCATATGGGAGGCCCCTGGAGATTTTTCAGCAGAGAATAACATGTTTTTCCAGGACTTGTGGCTAATGCTTTCAGAATAGACTAAAGAGAGCCAGAGTGCAGGTTGAAGACTATGACAATAATCCAGGTAAGAAGCTATGGTGACTCAGACCAGGACTAAGACTGCAATAGATATTGTCAGTTTTCTTTTTCTTTTTCTTTTTTTTTTTTTTTTAAGATTTTATTTATTTATTTGACAGAGAGAGACAGCTAGAGCAGGAACACAAGCAGGAGGAATGGGAGAGGGAGAAGCAGGCTTCCCGCCGAGCAGGGAGCCCGATGCGGGGCTCGATCCCAGGATCCTGGGATCATGACCCGAGCCGAAGGCAGATGCTTAACGACTGAGCCACCAAGGCACCCCCGATATTGTCAGTTTTCTAACAAATTCTATTCTCCCTTTCTTCCATAGCGATAGCTGAGCCCATGGCTGCTCAGCTGAGGACTACATTTCCCAACCTTCCTGGGCACAAGATGGGCCCATGTGACTAAGTTTTAACCAATGGAACGTGAGCGAAAGTGATGTGTTTAGCATTGCCCCATTTGCTTAAAAGAAAATTGTGCATCATGTTCTTTTTCTTCCTTCCCCTTTATACAAAGGCCTAGGGATGTGCTCGGATGCAGCTGAACCATGCAGATAAGGGCAAGGCTAGGGAAGGAAGCTGGTTCCCTGAGCGAGGGTGTGGAGCAAAGCCTAACATTCCAGTTACCACTCACCTCAGGACAGTTTCACGAATAAGAAATAAACTTCTGTCTTCTTTAATCCACAGCATTTGGGGGTTCTTTGTTACAGCAGCTTAACCTTTACCTCAACTAATACTCAGACTTTTATGGAAGGTTTAGTGATATCAGGAGTGAATTACAGCGCAATGTGAAACAGGAAACAACCTAAAAATATTAGTACTCAACATCTCCATTCTTAAAGCTCCTTAAAGTCTCACAGACTGTCCTTCCCCCTAGTTCCCTGCCTGATATCTTTTCTGTTTATGCCTTCCCACTCCCCGGATCTGCATCCTTCTCCAACTTCCCTGCACCAGGGGACATCTGCAAAATTTTATTCTATTTTGTGAAGCAAATGAATATTTTTCTGATCTCCATCAGTGACAACTCCAGGACCTTCCGTGGCATTATTCAGAATTCTTGGTGGTGCATCCTCAGAAAAGAAAGATGCACCTAACCCTGGGTCTCCATCTTGACACTAAGCATTAGCAGAAACTTTGAAATCATGTTTTCTTTCCCTCTGTAAGCAGAAGCGCAGAAAAAAATATATTTTCTTAGAAACCTTAGTGTTTGCTCCTGGGGTTTTAGATTCCCTCTCCCAGATACTCAGATACAAATATGCACACAACGGGCACGTGTAGAGATGCATCCACACGGTTCTTTCTCATGTTCAGGCACTCACGGGGACACACACAGCTGAGTCATGAGGGAAGACCCTGGGTTTGTCCATTGTGTTCCTTTCTGCTTTCAAACTCCAGCTCCCAACAACACTGACACACTTGGAGTGTCTCACCAAAATTCACAGTGGGGACATGCTGTTCTCTCATTTCCTCCCTGCTTTTATGGTCTGTTATATTCATTAATAACACTGTAAAGTGAGTTGTAAATTGAATCAGAAGCCAAGCCCCGGTTTGGCAGTCAGACTTTGCTATCATGTCAGAAGGGCCATCTTTACCTCCAGAACAAAATGAGATGTCTAACAGGGCGAACTACTCGGGCGATGGCTACAGTCTCTTGTGGGTCCACACCACCCCTCCATCCGCAAAGTCAATGGCAGAAATGGGCCAGGATCTGACCAGAATTAACCCCCGCTGCTCTTGGGGATGTGAGGGGAAAGGAGGGGAAGCAGTGGGGAATTATATGTATCTTCCTATGTCTCCTTATGGACAGATGTGGATGCATACTATGTGTTAACTGGCTGAGTTGCACACATCCAAGTGTACGTTATATTTTTACATAAACACATGTGTTGATCTCTGTGTGTGTATGTTTCAGTGTTATTAGTCCGCGATTATTTCTCCAGCCCATTTCACACCATTCTTCTTCCATTCTATGTTCTAAATACATGCACTTCGTAAATTCCTTGATTCTCTCCAATCTCTCTCCCTCTCTCTACGCTTCTTTCTTTCACTGTCTCTGTTCTTCTTTCTCCCTTTTTCTCTTACCCTGCTTCTCCCCCGTTCCTCCCTCCCTCTCTCCCTCCCTCCCTCTCTCCCTCCCTCCCTCTCTCCCTCCCTCCTCCACACACTAATTGCTTCCACTGCTCGCATCTCCCCTGGCTTACTCCTACCTCCCCATCACTCCTCAGCTCTCTGTAGGGTGAGCGCACCCAGGCCCCCTCCTTTCCCCTTCCAGAACACTCATCCACAGTATTGCCACTTCATTTGTTACCCTTTGTCTTCCCTGTCTGCAGTGGTTTTGTATGGTGTCTTCTTGGTTAAGTGCAAACCTTTTCCCTGAATCACCTCCCCTGTAGGGTTCTGCGTTTCAGTTGGCCACAAGAGAAATTTGGGTGAGCTTCGAAAGGTGGACGTTGTTAAAGTCAAACACAGACAGAGACCACACTTGAGAATTCCCTCAGCAGACAAAAGCAGTTAGTCACACCAGCATAGCTTAATTCAGCTTATTTTGCAAAACAAGTGGGGTTAGCTTAACCTGGGTCACTGCTAGCTTATGCCTCTGAGCAAAACTTAAATAGTTCCCCCAAATTGATAGGAGATCACCACTAACCAATTCCCTTTCATTTAAGAACATTCAACTATTGTCCCTGGTCACAGTATAGAATGAACACTCACCTCCTACATACCATATAAGCTGCGTGGTAACAATGTATCTCTGAACCTCATTCCTCGTTTTGGTTTGAGTGTTCCGGGTTTGCAAACTGTCTTTTTGGTGACTGCACAGTAAGTTTTTAGTAATTACTGTGTAATTGATTGGTTTTAAATTTTTTTTTTTTTTTTTAATGAACCTTAACAACATGAAGCGCAAGCCAGCTGCGTTTATGCTCGGAGGGTCAATGTAAGTTCAGGTGCTATCACAACTTCTGCCCAGGTCATGGATCAGGTGGCCCATCTTGTTGGGGGCTTGGGGGCAGCAGACAGGCCGATGGCTCCTCCATCTCCTGCCGGATCTTCTCTTCTACCTTTTCCAAATCCCAGGCCAGGATTGGGTGCAGCTCTGTGGTCCTCCTATAGGTCACAGCATCCCTGAAGTCTGGAGGCACCGAGAGCCATACGTGGGTCCCAGAGAAAGACAGATGGGGGTTCCAGCCCATCTTCACAAGTTCTCCTTTGCTCTTGCTGTCTCCCATTTCATGTCCATATGTTCTGGCTGGCAGCCCTGTTGACTTCAGGCTCAGCATCCGATGCGGGGGTAATGGATTTACATGAGCAGCCCCACCAACCGTCTAGCTCTATAATAAAGCCCTTTGACCACTCATCATGGGTCTGCTTTTCCAACCTGCTGCAGAGCCTGGAACCTCTCTGGGGACAAGACTCCAGCTCTCAACTTCGAGGGGAATGCAATCGTTCACTGCTGAATCCCCAGGGCTCAGAGCGCACGCACCCACGGCTTGAGAATAGCTCAGTAAGAAAGCTCCGGACTCCTTCACAATATTGATGTATTCACATAGTAATGTATGCACACACAAGAATTTCTGTATCGTTCTGACTAGATTAGCCGTCACAGACTGGCAGCCCTGGATTAAATATGTCACACTTCTGGGTGTTACTAGGTCCTTGGTGCTTTCAAAATTTTTAATTAGTTGTCAACATTTAGGAGTCAGATGACACATACCAAATCCAGGATTTAAGCTTCTCTTAAAAGATCAAAAGATCAGGCAACATTGAGAGCATGTGGTGCCTCCTGGAAGCAACTGGGTGAAGCTGGGTAACCACCGCCCCCTTTAGATGTTTACATTACTTTCTGGCCCCTGGAGAACTTCAGGTTTGGACTGTTCTCCCTCTGGGCTTCTTTTCTGTGAAAGGGGCTAATCTTTCAACATGTGCTAGCGAATATTTTTGTGTCTCTGTTTCTCCTAGCTGCATGGAAATCCTAAATGATCCCAGCATATTGCACTATTGAGAGTGGAAGGGGAGGGATATATATACTAGATGATCGAACACCTTCCCACGAGCTAATCACGCATATACCCTGAATCCAAACAAACACACAGAACAGTCCTTTTCAGTATGCTTCAGTCAAGCGTTTGCACCTGAACAGGGTCCCCGAAGGGTGGGGAGATGGGGTGGCTGTTCACTTCTATTTAAATCATTGCCCCACTTCCAAATGACCATGGGATCTTCACTGCAGACTCTTGGAGCTCCCCATCATCTCTTTGGAGTTCTCTCTCAGGCCTGTAGCTGATGATGTTAGTACACTGCCCATCCCCTCACCACGACACCAGCACAGGCGCCTCCCATCTATCGCAAATACCAACGTCCCCCCACGAAGATGCCTTCTCTTAGCTTGGCTTCAGGATGGAGCAGATACAAGGTAATTGAGCCTCTGGTGTAGCCACACTGGATCCCTCTTAGCATAGCAATCCAGAGGAGTCCCTCTCTCTTCCTCTGGCTTGAGTTATTTTACCAAGACACCTCCTTTGTGAGGCGCCTGGGTGGCTTAGTCGGTTAAGCGTCTGCCTTCGGCTCAGGTCATGATCTCAGGGTCCTGGGATGGAGCCTCGTGTCTGGCTCCCCCGTGAGTGGGGAGCCTGCTTGTCCCTCTTCCTCTCCCTCTGCCACTCCCCCTACTTGTGCTCTCTCTGTCTCTCTCTCAAATAAATAAATAAAATCTTAAAAAAAAAAAAGCACACCTTTTGTTAGGACAGCTTTACTATGTACCTGATATTGTTTCTATATGCATATTTAAATATGTATTCATTTCTATTTGCATACTTCCTTCTATAAACACCTATGGGGTGGTGTTTCCCATAGTATGTGTGTTATGTGATCCTGAGTACACGTGTGTGACACTACATGTATGTGGATATATTTATGAGAGGATACCTGCATATGAAGGTGCTTTGTATAGGCCTGGAACTAGACAGGACTCCTTAGGATCTCATTCGATTTGCACAGCCCCTTACAATACGATAGTGCTAGCCTCATTTTATACAGAGAAAAATTCAGGCTTAGAGAGGAAAGTCTTTCAGCCAAACGGACAGTGCAACAAATCTGTAAGCTTGTTTGTGCTGTTGGTGCCACCCTCCCGCCCATACCCACCCCCACCCCGTTACCAGGGCACCCATCACCAACCACTGGCAATGTTGGCTGCGAACATCTCACACCTGCAAGCCTTGCTCAGAGATGCTGGAAGCTTGTGTCCCTTTTGCAGGGGGGATTCTTTTTTTTTTTTAATTTTTTTATTGTTATGTTAATCACCATATATTACATCATTAGTTTTCGGTGCAGTGTTCCATGATTCATTGTTTGTTCATAACACCCAGTGCTCCATGCAGAACGTGCCCTCCTCAATACCCATCACCAGGATAACCCATCCCCCTCCCCCCCTCCCCTCTAGAACCCTCAGTTTGTTTTTCAGAGTCCATCGTCTCTCATGGTTCGTCTCCCCCTCTGACATACTCCCCTTTTCTTCCTCTCCTGTTATCTTCTTTTCTTTTTTCTTAAAATATGTTGCGTTATTTGTTTCAGAAGTACAGATCTGTGATTCAACAATCTTGCACAATTCACAGCGCTCACCGTAGCACATACCCTCCCCAATGTCTATCACCCAGCCACCCCATCCCTCCCACCCCCAACCACTTGCAGGGGGGATTCTGAGACCACTGCCTGGCTGGTGTTGGGGAGACGAGAGCCCACCAGTCACCTTACAGGAGAAGGAGAGTGAAAGAAGCAGATCAGGGCAGAGGAGGGAGCTAAGCAAATGTGATTTCAAGAGAAATCTAGGCTGAATTCCCATCTTTGGCCCTGTTTTTGGGGATCCTGAGCTAAACATCACTGGACAGAGTTGGAGGCTAGGCTCTGTTTAACTAAAAGCCTGGGGATTTTGCTCCACACCACACTGCCCCCTCCCTTGACGTGCGCAATACAATTCATGCTCATCTGGGTTGATTTTCCTGTACCTTTCTCCAGAGGTAGTCATGAATAGGAATTGTTTGTTTGTCTAAAAGCAGAGTGGAAGCTAACTGTTTTAGACTGTGAGGCAGTGTAATGGACACTGTGCCTGTTACATTAGATTTTATGGTTTTACAGCAATTACACTGCATTTTATGGTGTCATAACATATTACATTTTATGGCTTAATATCAGCTTTAATACAACACACCGTGGTCCAGAATTTTAACAAGGGGAAGCTTCTTCTGGTGGGATGGTAATGGGCTTCCGCATGACCACACCAGGACGCCAGGGAAGGTGTAGCTGCGACAAAGTCTCCCTCAGGTCTCAATAGCCACCCCATTTGGTGCCCCCTCAGTCAAGCTTGGCTTTCTCGCTAGGGGTCCTTGTGCAAACTCGGAGACCAGATGCTGCTCTGGGCCTCCAGCCCCACACTCCCACCTTTCCCTCATCCCCATTTTCTTGTTCACACAATAAACAGGATGCTCCTTCTGTAGCACAAAGCTGATCATGTTACTGCCCTGCTTCAAACTCTAGACTCAGGTCCAAACTCAGACTCTGGTTCAAGGACCTTCCTATTCTGATTCACAGCCCTGACTCATCCGACCCCTCCATGTATGCTGTGTGAAAGCCACCGCGAGTTTCCTGCCATTCCCAAATGTGTTGTGTCCTTTGCATTCTCATGCCTTTGCACATGCTGTTCCTTCTGCCTGGAGTCCCTTCCCGGGTCTTTATTTTTCTAGGCATTCATTCAACAAATATTTATTGAGCACCTGCAATGCTGGGCATTGTTCTGAATGCTAGCCTCTACTCTCATGGAGCTCATTTTCCGGGGGGAAGAGGTGACATTGTATTAATCCTCCAAAACTCAACTCAGGTCCCTTCCTCCAGGAAGCCTGCCCTGATGGGCCCAAGTAGTGAGACAGGCATTCCATCCTGGGTCCTAACAATGATCATCCCAATTGTAGTCATCTGTTCCTTTCTCTGCCTTCCCCAAAGGCAGGGACACTGCCCTACCCATCTTTACTTTTGTTTTCCCAATACCAAGTAAAATCCCTGGCCCTTGGAAGGGCCCAGAAAGATAACCAAAAAATTGAATGAATAAAGCAAGAGAGAATAAATGATTAGTGTGATTTAGGGATGCTGGTGAGATTCTACGCCCATCACAAAACCTCCAGGCCTGCCCACCGGAAACTCATTACTTTAGGTTAAGCATTGTTCACTCCTAGCAGTGCTTTTGAATGCAAATGGCCCTGAAAGTAAGATGTTTGCATGAATTACTCCATCGAGGCTCCTGGAAGCTGCGGGGAGAGGAGAGGACTTAAGTGAGCTGCTCACCTGCACTGGAAGATGAAGAGTGAAGGAAAGGAAGGAGATTTTGCGCCGGGCTCCAGCCTGAACCCAGGAAATTGATTGCAGATATTGACAAATACATTGACTAAAAAGCCTGGGGAATCATAGCCTGTTAGAGAAGTCCTGGACGGGAATGAAACCAGCTCTAGGCTAGGCATTGGATTCTAGCCCTGGCCCTCCCACTGACTTGCTGTGCAACCTCTGGCAAGACCCCTCAGCCTCTCTAGGCCTCAGTTTCATGAACTATAAAATAAGGAGGTTGGCCAAGATAGGACCAGAGCCTCTGAGGAGTTAACAGAGCTGACTGTCTTCACCAGCTGTGGCCTCAGGCAAGCTGCTTAACCGGCCTCCGTTTTCTCAACCATAAAATGGAGCTGGGTGTAAAAATACACATTCCTCAGAGTTTGGTATTAAGTACTTCGTAAGTTAATACAAATAAAGTAGTTAGCACAGAACCTGAGCTATCATAAGCACCCAATAAACGTCAGTTATTATTAAATGAACCAAAGGGTCAGGGCACCTGGGTGACTCAGTCAGTTAAGTGGCCAACTCTTGATTTCAGCTCAGGTCATGATCTCGGGGTCATGAGATCAAGCCCCATGTCAGGCTCCGACATGGTGTGCAGCCTGCTTGGGATTCTCTCTTTCTCCCTCTCCCTCTGCCCCCCTTCCCCACGCCCCTGCTCACAAGTGTGCACATGCATACTCTCTCTCTCTAAAAAAATTAAATGAATGAATGAATGAATGAATCAATCAATCAATCAAAGGGTTCAACACTGGAATCTCTGCGAACCACAGAAGACCAGAGATGGAAAAGGCTGTAATAGAAGTCACAGCAGAGCATTACCTGGGGCTCACCACGTTCCAGGCTCTGTGGCAAGTGCTCCATGAACCACATCTCCTGTGGGCCTCACAGTGGCCCTGTGAGGGAGGTTACTCGGTGAAGCTGGACTCACCACAAAGCTCAGAGCAGGTGACTGATGTACCCAGGCTCACATGGGTGCTGAGGGGCATTGAACCAGGATACACTTGATGCCGAAGCTTTCCATCTAATATAGCAAATGTTCGGCCATTCTTTCTTCACATCTTTCATCCTGTATTTCTCTTCTTTCCCTCAAGGACTCCAATTAAACATATCTTGGGCTGTTTGAAGTTGTCCAACAGCTCACTGATGCTCTGTTCATTTTTTAAAAATTCTTTTCCCTCTGTGGGTTCCACTTTGGATAATTTCTATTGCCAAGTCTTCAACTTCATTAATCTTTCCTTCTGCAACATCTAATCTGTGGCTAATTGCGTTTGGCATATTTTTCATCTCACACATGGGATTTTTCATCCCTGAAAGGTCAGTTTGGGACTTTTTTTTTTTATGTCTTCTATATTTCTACCTAACATCTGAGACTCATGGAATACAGTTAGAATGCTGGTTTTAAGGTCCTTCTTAGCTAATTCTAACATGTGTCTGTTCTGCATCCATTTCAATTGACTGATTTTTCTCCTCATTATAAGTTCTATTTTCCTGCTTCTTGCCATGCTTGGCAACCTTCAACTGGATGACAATCAGGAGTGGTGGTGTGACCTAATTTTGTCTAACAAGCACTGGTCGAGGTCAATAATAGTAGTTCTATTCCTCTAGCAAGTGATTGGCCCAGGAGTGAGCATATAACCCAATTCTGACCAATGAACCATAAGGGAAAATCTGCAGGGAGACTCTTGGAAAAGGTTTCCTCACCCATAGGAAAGAAACCAGCTGCTCTGGATGTGACCGCTTCCAGAGGGAGCACTAGGGACTGCCACATTTATTGAACGCTCAGAGTGTGCCAGGCCCTGTGCTAAATGCATCAAGTCATGTGATCCTAACAATACGCCTTTGCAGTATTCATTATCATGAGGATCATTTTACAGATAAGGAAACTGTGGTTCAGAGTGGCGAATGCCCTTTCCCAAGGTCACATGAGCAGTAAAAGGCAGAGATGGAACTGGAAGCCAGGTCTCTCTGACTGCAAAAGTACTGACCTTAAAATCCTACTCTATACTGTCTCTGTGTTTAAAAAAGAGAAAAGAAAAGAAAAACACAACACTCTAATCCACATGATCCCATTCCTCTCACTGATCCATATTCATGCTGCTCAGAGCCAAGAAATTGGGGCTGCCAAAGGGTGCCGAGACACCATCCTAATGAGCTTGCTCAGCATATCTGCAGGAACTGCATCCCCTGCTGGGCGGTGGGGTCTCTTCTTGTCAATATTGATCCCTCTCTGAGACACTCAGAACCCGCCATGGATGGAGGAGCAGCTACTGCTGAGATTTAAAAAGAGAAAGGAAAAGAAAAATACAAATCCCCTCAAGAGAGCTACCGCTTGGCATGGCAGACCCAGCACCCCCCTGTGCATCTCGGGAACCTGGGGTGGAAAGGGCCAGAGCGCATGCAAGCTGACCTGCAAGGTGTGTGGCCAGGCTCCTGCCCCCAGCATCTGTTCAGGGGCACCATGGAGCTCCGAGGAAATCTGCTCTGGCAAAGGGATGATGCCTCCTTGTGCGGCCTGCCCCAGGGCAGCTGTGATTTCAAGTTCCTGCATCTGCTCACGGGCCCTCCAGAGCCTGCAGCCAGCTGGAGAGACAAAGTCAAGCCCCAGGAGGACATGTGCCTGGGAGGTAAGAAATCAGGGACTGGGACAACAAGCCCTCCTTTTCGAGAAGGACGATGCAACGTCAGAAACACTGGTTGTAGAGTCAGGTGGTCTGGGGTTTGAATCCCCTGATAAGTGGCAAGTGGGACATGTTCACTCAACAAATATCCATGCATCTGGAGACAATGACAGTCCAAGGTCATGGGGATGTAAGTAAAATACCAAGTATACAGCCTGGCACCTAGTATGTAAGAAATCCAGGAACTCTAGATGGATCATGCAGGTGTCACCAGCCCGTGGCTGTCTTGTCCAAAGGGACAGTAACATGTCTGCATAAAACGAGGCTTGGAGACAGCCTCTGTGCTCCAGCCCTGCCACCGACTGTCATGCAACCTTGTGTAATTACTCCGTGTGATGTTTCCTTTTATGCGTCTACTTGACTGGGCCACTGGGTGCACAGACTTTTTGCCAGACATTATTCCAGGTGTGTCTGTGCGGGTGTTTCTGGATGAGATGAATATTTGAATCAGTAGACTCAGTTAAGTAGATCGCCCTCCCCAGGGTGGGTGGGCCTCCGTCAACTGAAGACCTGAACAGAAGAAAAGTCTGTGCGTTAGAGGAAACTTCTCCCTGCCTGACTACTTGAGCTGGGATATTAGTCTTTTTCCAGCCTTTGAATTTGGTTGGAAACAGCAGCTTTTCTCAGATCTCAAGCCTAGCGGCTTTCAGGCTAGAAATGTATCACTGGCTCTCCTGGTTCTCTGGCCTTCGGACTCAGACTGGAATGACACATGGGCTCTCCTGGGTCCCCAGCTTGCCAACTGTAGATCCTGGGACTTCTCAGCCTTCATAATTGTGCAAGCCAATTCCTTATGTTATCTATCTGCTTATCTCCCTCTGGTTGTTTTTCTGGAGAACCCTGACTAATACACTCCACTTCCTTAATTCTGTTTCTTCCTCTGGTGACAGATGATAATCAGTCCTACTTAGTGGCAATTACAGTATATGTTACAATGTATTTTGCTGAGTGCTATGAAATGGATAAGTACAGGTTGCTGGGGAACACATGATCCAGTCTTAAAGAATATCTTCTTATAGGAAGACAGTTAGTTGACACCAGAAGAGGGTACAGAAAGGAATTTCAGGAAGACGGAACAGCATGTGCAAAGGCCAGGTGCCCTTCTTGGAACATTGAACATAGCTCAGTATGTCTACTGCCAAAGCACAGGGCAGTTTTGCATCACATTAATAGCTTGGTGTTTGTTTTGAAGACAATGAGGAGCCACTGAAAATTTTTTAGGCATAGCAGTGACATAAATCTATGGGACTTTAAACAATTCATTTTGACCTCTCAGAGTATCAGTCTCCTATGACTAACATCAAATAATTCCACCTGCCTCACTGCATTTTTGTAAAGCTCAGATGAAGCTATGTACCATAAAGACTTTGTAAATCATTGAGTGCTTGGCAAATAGAAGGCAGGGTTATCAGCCAATAAGTCAATATTGTTATATCAACTTCAAGGCTTTTGTGTCCCCAGCAGTTTCTGTAACCAAAGCCACAAGTCAAATAAGATATGGGGGAAGAACTTACTGAGCAAACTCTAGAACTTTTGATTAAAGGTAGAGATTTGTTGGGGTGGTTCAGTCAGTTAAGCATCTGCCTTCGGCCCAGTTCATGATCCCAGGGTCCTGGGATTGAGCCCCGCATCAGGCTCCCTGTTCGGTGGGCAGTCTGCTTCTCCCTCTCCCTCTGCCACTCCCCCTGCTTGTGCTCTCTCTCTCTCTCTCTAATAAATAAAATCTTGAAAAAATTAAAAAAAAATAAAGGTAGAGATTTGTTAGTTGCCTCCCTGACACCTGTGTTAATCCGGGTCTTCCAAAAAAAGCAGATGCTAAAATGGGGTTAAACATGCAAGAGATTTATTAGGGGAAGTGGAGGGGGAGGCCAGAAAGGCCAAGAGAGGCTGGGAGAGTCATCACCTTGATGCAGGTCAGATGCCAAGTGAAGCACAGAGAGGAGGAAAGAAAGAAGGGTTTGTGGGAAGATCTCACACTACAATGCAAAGTCATTCAGCAGGGTCCCTGGGGAGCCCTTGAGCCAAAGGCACCTGCGTCTCCAGGGAATGGGCCTGCCTTAGTATTCCTTCTGCACTTGGCCATTGGCTGGGAGCAGCCCCAGGGAAATATGACCTCCGCCCCAACAAGGCGGTAGGTTTCCGAGCACAGCCGCTGAGGTCCCTGATCCATCGTGCTTCCTGCAGCCAGAGGTCTGATCACCACAGTCTGCATTGTCCTTCTTGTGACCACAGTCCTGAACTGCTGTAGAAAAATCCATCCCCTTTCTGCTCTCGCTTCACAGGACTCGGATCTGAGACATTCTGAGCATCGCAGTCCCCTGGCTGCAAGGTTGGCGTGTTCACAGGCATGTGACCTAAGCTGGTCCAATTAAAGTGAGTTTCAGAGTTTCAGGAAGACCTCTGGGGAAAACACACCGATTTCTTTTCTTTGGATCTGAATGTAGAGGGAAAAAGTCCAGGAGTTGTGGCAGCCCCGTTGGCCACATGAGGAGCGCCCCTCTGGGAGAGGCCACACAACCAGAGAAAGGGAAATTACACAAAGACGGTATCTTGTGAGCTCTTTGTCTTTTTTTTCCCCAGACACTCTTGGAGCCAGAATTACTCCCTTGACTGTTCAATTTTTTCAAGTCTGTGTATTCACATTTTTTCTTTTTTTAGAGGTTTTTTTTAAGGGTTTTTTTTTAAGGGTTCTATTGAGGTATAATAGGCAATAACCAGTGCAGATTTAGAGTACAATTTGAGATTTTAATGTATGTATACACCAGTGAAATCATTACCACAATCAAGATAAGAACATTATCCATCACCCTCCAAATTTCTTTTCACTTCTCCTAATCCTTCCCCTCCCCCACTGCCCCTTGCCTTGGGCAATCACTGATCTGCTTTCTGTCACTAAAGATAAGCTTTACATTTCCTGAATTTTATATAAAGAATCACACAGTATATACCTTTTTTTTGTCTCCCTTCTCCCACTCAGCACAATTATTTTGAGATTCATTGCTGTTGTGTGTATCAGCACTTCATTCTTTTCTATTGTTAAATAGCATACCATCATATGGATATCCCAGTATGTTTATCCATTCACCTGTTGATGGACACTTGGGTTGGTTCCAGTTTAGGGCTCTTACAAATAAGGTTGCTACAAGCATTATTTGTAAGTCTTTATATGGACATATGCTTTTGTTTCTTTCAGGTAGATACCTAGGAATACAATAGCTGAATCATAGACTAGGTATAATTTATTTTTTAAGACTGCCCAACTGATTTCCAAAATAGTTGTGCAATAGTCCATCGCCAAAAGCGCATATAAGAGTTACAATTCCTTCACTCCTTGTCAGTGCTTGGTAGGGTCGGTCTTTGGAACTTCAGCCATTCTAATAGTTGTGTAATGGTATCTCAGGGTTTTTCAGTTTGCTTTTTCCTAATGACAAATGATGTTGAGCATATTCTGCTGTGCTTCTTTGCCATCCCCATAGGTTTTGTGGTGAGTTGTCTGTTCAAATAGTTTGTCCAATTTTTAATTGGAATATTTGTTTCCTTATTATCGAGTTTTGAGCATTCTTTATATATTCTGGGTACAAACCTTTATCAGATACATGATTTGCAAATATTGTCTTCCACTCTGTGGCTTGTCTTTTCATTCTTATAACAGTGTCTTTGAAGAATGTACAATGAACTGAACTTTTATGTCCCCTTAAAATTCATATGTTAAAATCCTAAGCACCAAGGTGATGGTATTAGAATGTGGGGACTTTGGGAGGTGATGAAGTCAGAAAGGCGGAGCCCTGCTGAATGGGATTAGTGCCCTTATATAAGAGAATGCAGAAAGCTCCCTCTCCCCTCTCACGACGGGAGGGCACAAGGAGAAAGTATAGTCTATGAACCAGGAAATGGGTCCTCACCAGACACTGAATCTGTTGGCACCTTGATCTTGGACTTCCAGCCTCCAAAACTGTGAGAAATAACTTTCTGTTGTTTATAAGCCTCCCACTCTGTAATATTTTGTTATAGCAGCCCCATCAGACTAAGAGCAGAAGATTTTAATTTTGATGAAGTCTAATTTGTTCATTTGGTTTTTATAGATTGTGCTTTTGATGTCATGACTAAGAATGTCTTGCTTAAACCAAGGTCACAAAACTTTCCTCTTATGTATTCTTCTAGAACAGAGTTTCTCTACCTTCCTACTATTGACATGTTGGACTGGATAATTCTTTGTTGTTATTCATAATTCATTGCTAAACTCACTTATTAATATAGTAGCTTTTTTGTAGAATCTATAGGATTTTCTACATAGATGATCCTCTTGTCTACAAATGAAGATTGCTTGCTTCTTCCATTCTGATTTGAGTGCCTTTTGTTTCTTTGTGTTGCATGACACCCCCTCTCCCCCAAACTGTGTGAGCTATGATGTCAGTCCCAAGATCATCAGGATCAACAACGATTTAATTTATCAAAGCAGCGTACAGAGACACAGGATCTGGTCCCGTGTGGATACGAGGGCTCTGAATTATTCAAATTCTTCAATTGTACCATTGTGCCGAGGATGTCTATCATCCTGACTGCCCAGCCACAGAGCCTCAGAAAGGGAAATGCCTCTCCCCGTGCCCTGATTAAGAGATGGCCCCGTGCAACCTTGATCTTGGCCCACTGCTGATTGGACCACACCTGATTAGACCCACTCCACCTGACCCTATAGACTGGCTGATGACACAGGCCACAGCCTGGTGAGAAAGAGATGAGCCGGGCCACTCACAGTCTCTCTCCCGGAAGTGCGGACTAAGGTACATCCAGAGACTGAAACAGTCAGACGTCGGCATTGAAGTAGTGGGGCGGATCTCTGGCGAGGGAGGCTTTGACGGACCAGGAGCAGGAAGAGACTTTGAGGAAGCAGCACGGTGGGTAAGCAGAAGGAGCCCAGAGAAAAGAAGCCTTGCCCAAAGAGAACCCAGCTAGTTCCTAACGCGGCTTCAATTCCCAAACCTTTCCATTCCATTTCTGGCCGCAAGTCACACGTATCCCTTTTGGAAATAACTTTTTCTTTTCTGAACAGAAAAAAAAATCAGAACAGAAAAAGCTCAGAAAAGAATGTAAAAATAACCCTCATCTTCATTCTCATCCCCTCAGAGTGGTGCTATATATATATATATATTTTTTTTTCCCCCCATAAAACTGAGATCATACTATTTGCTATCCTATTTGGTTTCTTTCACTTAACAATGTATCATAGGCTTTTTGCCATTCAATACATACTCTTCTCAAATATGCTTTTAAATGATTTTCTTCAAAGGATATACCGTCATTAAATTATATAATTCCTTGTCATTGACAATTAGGTTTTTCAAGGTTTTTTTTCCTTTGCCTTTACAAATAACGTTGCAAAGAACACAGCTATAGCTAATCTTCAAAGACGTAAGTGATTATTGTCTTCTCATAAATGATTAGAAGGCTAATTGCCGGGTGAACGGGCATGCACATCTCTTAAATCTTTTGATAGACATTGTTACATTGCACTCCAGGAAGGTTGCAAAAATTTATATTCCCACCAGTAGTATATGAATGTGTCTGATCCAAGGAGTATTTTGATTGATTCTACCAGATCTCGGACACCATATCTCCACTGTCTGGCACGGTGTCTTGGTATACAGCAGGCATTCAATCCATGTTTGTTGACCCAAACTCAAGTCACAAGGGGTGATCGAAGAGTCTTGTTTCTTTCAAGCTTGGTTGATGTTGGCTCTTGTATTCTTTGCAGCCACCACACAGCCCCTAACACACTTCCCGGCGAGGTCTTCTACGGGAAAACATTTCTAATTTCTAATTTCTAATTTCTGTGGAACCCCTTGAGGGGGGCAGATCCAAGTCAGAGACCCTCCCATCTTTGAGTCCATGGCCTCCCAAGAAGTGGAGCCTATCCTTTCTTCTCTCTGAAACCCACTACTGGGTAGGGAAAGACAGAAGAAAATAAGACAGATGGAGGGCTCATTAAAACAATCAATTATTTTGATGCATTTGGACATGACAAAGTACACCAGGGCGTGTGGGTTTTTAATAAGGCCTGTGCCGGGACAGCAGCCGCGGGACCGACTGGCAGAGAATGAGACATTGCTTTCTAGAAGGCACCTACTGTGATAATGTTACCTGCCGTTTATGCTGTGGCAGAAAATAGACACGGAATCAGAGAACGTTAAATCTGAGATAATGGGTTTTTTAATTGTTTTCAAATTTTGGATGAGCATTTTAATTGAAGTGGTTGGGAGGTTAATATAATTTCTGTATTTGATTATCTGGCAAGGAGATGGGGAAATGAAGAAAAGTGGGGGAAATGGAGGTAGTATTTTTTTTTAAACAAAACCTCTTATAACACATAGCATGATAAATTCCGTTTCTGTACAATCGTTTTCATTATACATGGCAGAAGCAAATGATTTCTGTACATAATTAGTGCCAAGATTAGAGAAATGCTAACAGCCTGAGGTTCTAAGTTAACCCTCTGCATGCTGGGAAGGGGAAATCTTCCTTCTCTCAATCAATTTTTGTTAAGTGTTGAGAAGGATCTAGTATTTTGGAGTGACCACTGTTGACAGACACAATGCCAGCCACTTTCCTTATTTTCTTCTTCCGTCTCTCACCAGCTCGAGATGTCTTATGAGTCTTATTCCACAGATGAGAGAATATAGCTTAGAAAGGGTAAGTGACTTGCTGAAGGTCACACAGTGAGTAAAAGAAGGGCTGGAGGGGCGCCTGGGTGGCTCAGTCATTAAGCGTCTGCCTTCGGCTCAGGTCATGTTCCCAGGGTCCTGGGATCGAGCCCCGCGTTGGGCTCCCTGCTCTGCGGGAAGCCTTCTTCTCCCTCTCCCACTCCCCCTGCTTGTGTTCCCTCTCACTGTGTCTCTCTCTGTCAAATAAATAAATAAAATCTTTAAAAAAAAAAAAAAAGAAGGGCTGGAGCTCTGACCCAAACCTTAGTTGATTCCAAGGTCAGCATTCCCGTCTGTATAATAGAAGGGAGGGCCCGCAAACCTGGGTTCAGCCTCCCAGGTCTAGGACCTCTGTGACTTTGGACTTTATTTACTCAACTTTTCTGAGTTAAGTAAATTTCATCTTCTATAAAATCGTAATAATAATAGAAAATAATAATAGCACTTACCATCTGGGCTTTGTATTTCACTTTGTTTTTGAGGATTTGCTGAGGTAATGATTCCTAAAGCCCTTAGCGTGGTTCCCGGAATACAGCAAGTGCTCAGTGAAACTTGGCTGTTAGTTATCAGCCTAAAATAAACAGGAATTTGTTAAAACCTAAGTCAGATAGAATGACTTCTCAGCTCCAGATTCTGCAGTGGATCATCATTTCATTCAGAATAAAAACCTGAGCCTTTACAATGGCCATGAGGCCCACATGATCCAACACCGGTGCCTTTTCTACTCCCATCTACCATTACTCTCCCCCTCATTCACTACACTCCTTTCTAGTCTCCAAACATACCACAGGGCCTTTGCACCTGCTATTCTTCTCCAAAATTTGCACATGGCTTACCTTTTGCCTGTGATATTGTAATTTATAATAAGAGATATATATTTGATCTTCCATCATTTCTAGCACAGAGCTCCTAAAGCCCTTGGAATTTCCTAAGTAATGAGAGTGATACAGGTGCTTTTGTTAACGTTAATGAAGTAGCTTTTGCATCTCCCCCCCCACCTAAGGAAGGGGGCTGGTTGCCAGGAGAACCAACCATGTGATTAAAGGGTTAGAAAATTCAGTCCCACCCATGACCTCCCGGAAGCAGAGAGGGGCTGAAGTTTGAATCAATCGCCAATGGCCAACACAAGGATGAATCGTGCTTATGTAGTGAGGCCTCCGTAAAAATCCGAAAGGAGAGGGTTCAGAGAACTTCTGGGTTGGGGAACACATGGAGATTTGGGGAGAGTAGCATGCCTGGAAAGAGCATGGAAACTCCACACCTTCTCCCCAATACCTTGCCCTATGCATCTCTTCCTTGTAGTCTCGTAGGACTGAAACTTTAACCTGTGAGATCTGACGCTACCCCTGGTAGACAGTGTCAGGATTAAGTTGAATTCTCAGATACGCTCCTGGTGTCTGAGAGTCACGTGGTGGTGTGGGGAAGCCGCCAACCACACATATTGGAATTGCCACAGAAACCCAAATAATTGCCTCTTTCAGGTCTTTGCTCAACTGTCGTCTTTCCAAGGGAGGCTTTTCCTGACCACACTTCTTAACATTGCAAGCTCACCCTACCCCCACCGTGGCCACCCCCATCCCAGGCTTTCTCTTTCTTCCAGCACTCCTCCTTGTCTGACACAGCAGATGGACTTATTTGTGAGCATCGGTGGACCCACAGACTTCAAGAATGCAGAGTGTGGTCTGTCTGCTCTTCAGCTAGGTCCCCAGTACCTAGAACAGTGCCTGCCATACGCTGGGTGCCCAGTAAACGTTTGTTGAATGAATAAAGGATGTATGAATGAATACAGAAAGTATGACCTATTTTATCATCCATGGGGCGATGAGGCCTGACACATGCGGGCTAGGCGGCCTCATAGGGTCATCAGGGGCGTGAAGGTGGGCGCACAGTAGGCACTCAGTGGGAAGTATTATCACTGTCATTGTTGTTGTCCCAGCGTCCTGAGCCATCTCTGATCCTATCCTCTCTGCACAGCATTCCTCACCCCCCTCCATTCCCTGAACTTATTCTCAATGGGTCTCCTCTCCTCGCTTATTAGTTCCTAGCAGCCCTTCAATTTTCCTCTCTTGCTGCTACTCAGGGAAGCAAGCCAGCCCAGCGGGCCCCTGGGACCTCATTCTCTGTCTCCGTTGGGTCGGCCTCGCTCCCTGGGAAAGCGAATCGTCGTGAATCACTTCCTCCCTGGGCCAGAAACCCAAAGCATCCTTGACAACATGCACCAGTGCTGGCTACCGACAGACCTTTTCAGATGGGACAAGCTTCAGATCAATTTTCATTTCTTCCGGGCGAGAGAGAAAGGCTGTTTGGTGACCCAGAGGGCCCCTGTGAGCCTCCAGCAAGAAATCACTTTGGCTTCTACTTTTCTGCTTAGGTGAGCTGCCGGCCTCTCTACAAACTCAGATCTTTCTCCAAATGATTCACAAAACAAATGCTCCCCGAAGGCAGAGGCAGGCCCGGGCCTGTGTGCTGTGCCGGTATATACCGTAACAGAGCAGCGTTATTACTTAACGTTTAAGACAATCACTAAGTAATGGTGGTCACCATGAACCCTCATAAGCACTAACCAGGTGCGAGGCCCTCGACTGGTTAATAGTTGCTTATTTAACCCTCTCTACACCCTTGGTGGGAGATACTGGTCCCACTTTATAGAGGAGGAAAATAAGGCACAGAAAGGTTCAAAAACTTGCCCAAGGTCACACAGCTAATGAATGGAGAAGCCAGGATTTCAACTGAGGCATTCTGGCTCCATTACTAAAACATACCCTATGGCCAGACCCTGCTGGGTGCTGTGAACACAGCAAGGAAGAACAGACACACAGTCCCCGTTCTCATAGAGTTTATGGTCTACTGGAAGGCAGGGGCATTAAACCATGACATATACAAACCTGTGTGTAGCTACAGGTTGCAGTGAGGCCAGGAAGGGAAAAGAGCATGGCAGTCCCTTGGGCATCCTCTTGGAATAAATGATATATGGGGAGTTCACTTTCACCAGGGCCCACTGGTAGCTTTTAGTCTGTGAAGTCCTGGGCTTAGAGAAGCCAAGTGGCTATTGTTTCTTGGGCACTAGGGACATGTATCATATGACCTCACTGATATGAGGAATTCTTAATCGCAGGAAACAAACTGAGTGTTGCTGGAGTGGTGGGGGGTGGGAGGGATGGGGTGGCTGGGTGATGGACATTGGGGAGGGTATGTGCTATGGTGAGCGCTGTGAATTGTGCAAGACTGTTGAATCACAGACCTGTACTTCTGAAACAAATAATGCAACATATGTTAAGAAAAAAGAAAAAGAAGAAGATAGCAGGAGGGGAAGAATGAAGGGGAGTAAGCCGGACGGGGAGACGAACCATGAGAGACGATGGACACTGAAAAACAAACTGAGGGTTCTAGAGGGGAGGGGGGTGGGGGGATGGGTTAGCCTGGTGATGGGTATTAAGGAGGGCACATTCTGCGTGGAGCACTGGGTGTTATGCACAAACAATGAATCATGGAACCCTACATCAAGAACTAATGATGTAATGTATGGTGATTAACATAACAATACAAAATTATTTTTAAAAAATCATGTTTCTTGGGCACTAGGTAACAAAGGGCATGATTCATACCCAAACTCCCTTCAGTCATTCCATTTTCATCCCCTTTGACAGATGGGAAACAGACTCAAAGAAGTCAAGGGACTCGCTCAAGGCCTTCTGCCAGCGACAGTCAGAGCCAGGGCTGAACACGATGGAGTCCAGTTCTTTCTTCTGGATCATAGATCCAATTTCTCGACCTCAGCACCACTGACATATTAGGCCAGATGATTCTTCGTGTGGGGGACTGTCCTGTGCATTGCAGGATGGTGAGCAGCATCCCTGGCCTCCACCCACTAGAGGTCAGTAGCGCCCCCTCCCCAGTTGTGAGGGCCAAAGAGGCCTCCGGACTTTTCCCAGTGTGGGGGGTGGGCGATCAGAGCTGCTTGAAAACCATGGCTGTAGATGCCCACCCATCCCTACCCCATGAAGACTGTCTTCTTTATCCCCAACTACCTAACACCTAGCACAGTATCTGGCCCACAACTGGTGCCCAACTAAAGTTTGTTAAATAAAAGGAAGGGAGGAAGTGAGATGGGGAGAGGAAAGATGAGGGACAAGTCCACCCAGTATGCATAGTATTGACAGTCTGTAGGTGACTCAACCCAAATCGATTTTGTAACCGAAATTCTATTCAAAGTACCCCAGGGGATAGTCAAGGTTTTGGAGAATCTTGTGAGAAATTCTTATTTGAAATGAGCAGTCTTTCCATGATATGATTCAGTGCACACATACACACACACACACACACACACACGTAAAAATGCCTTGCAGGTTTGACTTTTCTGCATGGTTTAGCCAGAGACCACCACCCTTGGCTCAAAGTGGGGTGAGCCAAGCCATCGTCGATCCGTTCAATGGGAATCCAATTGCCCATTTGGCAGAACACCCCGGGGCTCCTCCAAGCCCCTTCATGGAACAATATTTGTCAGTGATTGACCGTCATTATGACCAAAAGAGTCCCAGTTGGCCTGGGAGATGCATCTCACCACCCAGGTTCTCCCACTTCCAGCTCTGCAGGATATAGCTGATAACACCACAGTCTCAGCTCAGAATGTCCCTGGACACAAGGACAGCTTTTCTGTTCGCACGTTTCAATCAACAGAAGCTCTAGTATTTCCACGGCAGGTGTTTCCTGCCTGTACTTTCTGTGTCCTGAGCAGGTGGCCTGTTAAGGCTACATTGTTGGACCAGCCTTCCAAGCAGTTTTTCTTCCTGGATATGAGTGATGGGCAACAGGAAAGGGAGTTCACTGGCAAAGCCAGGCAGGAGAGAATTGTGCAATCAACTGTCTCTGTGTGCTTCCACATGAGACCAAGATACGTCCCTGCCCTGGGCACCTGGTGAGGAGCAGGGCACGTGAGAGCCACGTGCATGAACTTAAATCCCACCTTCAACATCCAGTAGTTGCATGGCTGAGATCATAGAAAATATATATATTGGCCACTGCCCCTGGTTCCTGACACAAGGATCCTAAAACCCTTGTAATTTTTTAAGTGTTAAGAGCATGAGGAACATCTTTTGCTCTAATAAGATGACTCTGGATGGGCTCCTGGATGGGGGCTGGTCCCCAGAAAGACCAAGCCATGATTAGAGGCTTAGAAGTTTTGGCCCCAACCTCCCATTGTCTAGCAAAGGGAGAGGATCTAGGAAATGGAGTTAATGATTAATCATGCCAATGAGAAGAAGCCTCCATAAAAATCCCAATAGCATGGGGTTTGGGGAGCTTCCAGGTTGGCGAACACATCACATACCGACTGGGGTGACGCACCTCAACCCCACAGGAACAGAAGCTCCTGTGTTTAGGATCCTCCCAGACCTCACCCTGTGTACCTGTTCATCTGACTGTTATCAGTATCCTTTATCATATCCTCTAACAAGCTGTAAACATAAGTGTTTCCCCAAGTTCTGTGAGCCACTCCAGCACATTAATAGAACCTGAGGAGGGGGTCATGGGAACCTTTGATTTGTAGCCAAGTCTGACAGAAGTTGCGGGTAACCTGGGGACCTACTATTTCCATCTGGCATCTGAAGTGGGGTGGGGGGCAGTCTTGGGGGACTGAGCCGTCAACCTGTGGGATCTGATTCTATCTCCAGGTAGATCATGTCAGAATTGAATTAAATCACAGGACACCCAGCCGGTGTCATGGAGAAGTGCTTGGTGTGGGGGGAACCCTCCACATGTTTGGTGACCCCAAGTGTCTGAGGTGAAGTGTTGTTCTGTGTGAGTAGTAAAGGGAACACACAGCAGAGAAAAACTGGGTTTTGCTTAATGCAGTGACTTTGGAGGGGCTACTTTAGCTCTCTGGGTCAGAGTGCCCTTATTTATAAAATAGGAATGCTAATATTACCTACCTCATAGGCAGCTAGATGTATTGTTAGCCAGTTCCAGGCGCTGGAGGCATAAACGATTTTTATGTAAATGAAATGGGATCCTGGGAAAAGCAGCGTGGCCAGGGTGGGGAAGTGGTAGTCACAGTGATTTGATTTGTGACACAAGAATCCACTTGCGCACCCTAAACCTGAGTCAACTTGACTTAGAAGGGTGTGTGCAGGGCCTTGAACAAAATACCTGAAACTTGCTTCCATACAGCTATTTCCTATAACAACACTGGAATTCCTACGCACTCAAGATAATGCCAAGTACACGATCATTTCCTTTATTATCTGAAGTTTGGGCTGTCTGTATTGAGCGGGCATGGACCGGAAGTTCCTGGCTCAGAATGATGGGCAGGAGTTTTCCGGTGTTTTTTAAAGAACAGAGCTAGTAGATTAAGTATGAAGGGTGGTTGGATAATTCTCCAGGTTTCTAGAGAGAAGCCTGGCATTTATAGCATTAGATTTGAGACAGAAGCCCTGAATTTATATCCTAGTCCCAAAAGCCGGAGTCTGTGTGACTTTGGATGTACCTCTTAACTTCTCTGAGCTACTGTGTAGTGGATACTTTGGGTTATTTCTCCAAACTACTTCTCCCTTTTCCACCAGAACATTCACATTTTTTGCGAGTCACTCCACCCCCTTTATCTTCAGTTCCGTTGTTGTCAGTGAGATTGAGCACACCCTCCACTCTATGGTGAGCTGTGATTGGCTTAAGCCAATGAGTGCATATTATGTCTTCCACTGTGATTGGTTGAAGGATAGGCCTCTGACCAATAAGACATGAGGACAGGTTTTCTGAGGCTTTGGGGATAGAGAAGTGCTCTGCCCTACAGGACACTTACTAGTAGACCTCATCTGTGTCCCTTTGGGGCATTGCCATGTGAGGATATAAGAACTGGAGGCCGCAATGACTCAACCTAAGAAGCCAATGAGGCAGCAGAGAGAATCATCCAGAAACAAAGCCAGAGCCTTAATGACAGCATGAAGCTCTGGATCAAACCATTCTTGAATAAGAATATCCCAGGGCAATTCAGTTATGTGAGCCAACAGTCTTCCCAGCCCCCTCCCCGATTTCTTTCTTCCTTAAGCTAGTATAGGTTGAATTTTCTGTTGCTTGCAACCACAATATTCTCAACTAGAACAGTTTTCTCTGCCTTACTCCCTCCCCAAATTTCTAGAAGAACAAAATAATAAGGCGTGTGAAAATGATCTGTAAACTGTAAAGCACTGTACCAATTAGATGTGACAAAAATCAGAGCAGTTGTTGTCACTGCCTCAAGGACTTCCTAGCCCAGAATAATCCAATTTGCAGCCATTGTGGAATATTTCCTCCCATTCCTCTGAAATATATTAATTTCATTATGTTGAAATTATTAGATCACACATCGATAATGGTGCTTAATGGGACTAACAGTATTATTCTCCTGTAAACAGAAATGTATGTAATCAATAACTCTTTAAGACTTCTTCTATTCATGGCTACTAACTACAACCCAGCCCTTACTGATGTGAGTCCAATCTGAATATTCTGCCTGAAAATGGACACCCAATCCTCGAGAAGAGAAATATGAAGACTACACATCTACACTGACTGCCAACTGGCAGTCTTGTCTGAAGAAGAGAGCATAAGGCTGGGTTCCAGCTCTGCCACTGAATCTCTCTGTGACCTTGGACATGTCACTTAACCTCTGTAGGCCTCAGTGTCCCCACCTACAAAATAAGGCAGTTAGACTTACTGGAGATTTTTAACTTTTGGTGAACATCTGTGAGAAGCTGCTGAAAATTCTGGGTCTTCTCCAGAGGAATGCACTTCTACTCTTTATATATGGAATAGTATATATTTTATTGCAGAAGGCCCATGGAAAACTTGATTTGCTCTTCCTTTTTCATCAAGCCAAACCAACAAGTAAGAAATCTAGAGTAAATGACCTCTAAGGGCCCTTTAAGCTCTCTATATTAAGTGTCCATAATTCCATGATTCCCAAGCAGTCATATTTGGGTTTCAGAAAGATTACTTAAAAAAAAAAAATGGAAATTCTCTGGGCATGAGTGTCGGTGAGGAGAGGTGAAAACAGGGAATCAGTAAGAAGCTGTTGCAGTCATCCTGGTAAGAGATGATGTGGCTCAGACAAGAAGAAAAGGGGATGGATTGGAGAGAGAGCCAGAAGTTAGGACTTGGTATAAGATTAGATGTAGGGAAGAAATCCCAGGGTTCTGGCTATCACTTAGGATCAGGTTCAGCTGCAAGTCACAGAAAACCCAAAATTAGAGTGGCTTAACTAAGAGGAATCTTTCTCAGGTGAAAGACATCTGGGGATAGACAGTCCAGGGGCTTTTGGGCAGCTCTTCAATATTTAGAGAACTTGGTTCTTTCTACCTGTTCCGCCACCCTATCACATTAGTTCTATCCTCAGGGTCCAAAATGGCTGCAGGAGTTCCAGCCATCACACCTGTGTTTCAGAGTATATGAAGAAGAACAAGTGGAAGTGCAAAACAGAGCCCGCTTAAAGAGCTTTCCTGGAAGCAGAATTTCCACTTGTCCTTCACCATAAAATAGAATCACGTGGCTACACCTACCTATGGGGGAGGCAGAGAAATGTAGTAATTAGTGAGTTGCTAGGCATATTGCTCAAGATTCTGTTACTAAGGAAGAAGGGAGAATGGCTATTGGGAGGTAACTAGCAGTTTCTGCCACAGGTTCCACTGACAAAGAGACACCGGGAGGTGGAGGGGGATGGAGGAGAGTCTGATTTGGGGAGGAAAATAAAGAGTTCAGTTTGGGACATGCTGAGTTTCAGTGGCTGGGGAATAACCATGAGAGTTGTATGATAGCTGGAAACACAAGCATGAAACTGAGGGAAAAGGCTTGACGTGGAGCTAAAGATTTGAGAGCCTCTAGGAGAGAAAGGACACATGGAACGAATCATCTCAAAACAAACCTGATGGCTCAAACTTCCTTGCCATCCTCGAAGTAGTTCACGGTCTTCTCAAGGGTGAAAAGCCTTCATGTCATCTACACCGATTTGTCATTTTCCAGCTCCAACCACTGGTTCCCTCTCATACCACTTACCTATTTGCTCTCTAGACCCAGGACACGCTCATCCCTGCCCAAGACCCTTGTGAGTGTTAGCCGGCCCCCCTCCTCCATCGCCAGCTCTCACATTCTACTGAATTACCTCTGTTGTCCTTTACAAGCCTGACAATGTTGGAAAATGAGACTACTCACCCCATTTTACAGTAAGTGTAATACCAGCTCAAAAAGTGACGGGATATCTCTAAGGTCACACAACTGGTAAGCAGCAGAATCAGAAATCAGAGCTGAGTCTCCTAGCAGGTGGTACCCTGTTCTCTGCACTCAGCACACAAGACCACTACCACTGGGTGCCTCTCCGTTCTCCAATAAGAAAGGATGGACAGAGAGAGAGAGAGAGAGAGAGAGAGAGAGAGAGAGAGAAACCCAAGACACTCAAAGAGCTGATTCCAGTGAAGGGCTTATTCAATCAGTCTGGACAAAACCCTGCCCCATCACTCTCTTCCCCCCGCCCTCCCACCTTTCCTTCCCACTTCCCAGAAAAACTTGATTAATCCATTAGATTTAACCTCTCTTTAACTTCCTGATTAGTTACATTTATAAACTCCATTTGTTTTTGCTTTCTCATCAAGCCAAACCAACACCCCCAGGAAAAAAAAAAAATAGGCCAATTTTCAGTGCCACTGATTTACTGCAATTTCTGAAAATCAGACCGAACTGAGGAGAGACATGGCTGGAATTTCAATTCCTTCTGTTCACATTGCAGGGATCTTTGCTGAATGCAAGGGAAAAGTAACAGAGAAAACTCAGTCATGGCAGGATCCCAGATTTGACCAAGGCAGCAAAGGACCAAGCCCGTTCATAAAGCAGATGAATAAATTCACCTCCTGGTTGAGTGACAAAGCCACAAAGTACAATAACAACAACAACTAAAGCGATTATATGTTTTTATTGGCAAAGCGAAAGACTCAAAGGGATGGTTCAAGTGGTTGGATGATGCTTGGTTGCCCTGCCTCTATTTCCCTCCCCGCAACCTGTGGTCCCCACAGCAGCTAGAGGGGATATTTAAAAATTAAACGGATTTTTTACTTTAACAAAAATAATGCATGTACATAAAGTCTGGTTTTATTAAAAAATTGATGACAAACTTTCAGAGGTCCCCTGTACTTCCTCATACACACCATCTCTCCCGTGTCCCGTTCCACCAAGGCAATGACCTTCAGTACTCTGGGCTGTCTTTTATGGTACTTATCTCCATATTTTAAGTAACATACCAGTACTGCTATTTATTGGGTTATCAGTCGTAAGCACTATTATAGTTCTATTATGAACAATGAGAATTTAATTCTCTTATGTCATGATGACACCCATTATATATGTATTTGTATATATATAATATTTTAAGGCACTGATGCATTTATTTCCCTCTTCCAATATCACTGTTAGCTGACTGATGCCATTCAGATTCTTTCATGTCACCTGTACTTTAATTTTTTCCCCCTCTGGAGGCTTTTATGATATTCCTTTTATTCCTTCTGTTTTAAAACAGACGGTAGTATGCCTTAGGCAGATAGATTTTCCCTTTCCTGATGTAGATCACTCAAAAGACCCTCTTAATCTGAAATCTCATATCCTGTGGTTCTTGGGCATTTTCTTGTACTGTTTATTTAATGATTTTACTCCCTCCGTTTTTAAAATATTCTCTTTCTAGAACTTCGTTTGTTTACATTTTGAACCTCTTACACCAAATCTCTGATGTCCTTACTTATTCCTTCCTAATTTCCAGCCCTCCATCTTTTGGTCTACCTTATGGTAGATTTTTTCAACTTTTCCTCACACCCTCTGTATTGATTTTTTTTTTTAGCAGTATAATTTGTTTTATCCTATTTTTAATCTTTTCAAGTTGTAAAATATAATATACATATTGAAAAGTGCACAAGACAAAGAGGTACCCTCAGTGATTTATCACAAGACAGCCATGTTCTTTTAAATTATTTTAATAAGTCATTCTTAACTCTTACTGTCATTTTTGATAGTATCCTTTTCTTGTTTCATGGATGTAATAGCTTCCCTGAACACAAAAAGGATATTATGTATTTCTTTTCATTTTGCTTTACTTTAGTTTTCTGTTCCTCTGTCATCTCTGTTTTCATCCAGTTTCTGATTTCTGTGCGTTAACTTTGTATGATTCATGTTAGAGATTTTTCTGAAATGTTGGCCAATCATTATATGTCCTGACATGTAATGTCATGTAACATGTTTATCAGTCAAAAAAAGCTAGAAAGCCAATTGGAATTTTTTTCTTGTTCACAGGATTTTTCAACCAGTGGACTTTATAAAAGGTGACCAGATAGGAATCGGTCCCATCTTCTGGGTGTGTGTGTTGGTGGTATGGGGGTGTCACCCCATCAGCACCAAAGGGCCTGGTGCATAGTTGCTTCTCAACAATTACTTGTTGAGTGACTAATATTAATTCCTGTAGTGTTTATATTAGTGAAAAGTTGGAATTTTAAAACCTCTTTTCTAACTTTTTATTATGGAAATTTCAAAGATACATAAAAGAAGAATATCATGAATCCCATGTATCCATCATATTTGGCCAAGTTTGTTTCATCTATGTTCCACTCTCCAGAAGATTTTCAAGGAAATACCTAACATCAGATCACTTCATCTGGAAATAGGAAGCCCTTTTTGACCTGTTGCCTTTGCACATGGGAGGAATCTCTCTGGCTGGAACTCAAGATTGTGGGGATTGTCATTCTCCAGTTACCCTTGGTTTCAGAAGGAGCTCTTTGTCTCCTTCTATAATGGTGGGCCAACCCCACCAATGGCTTTGGGCTCAACCCAAGGAACATTCTTTGGAATATTAGCCCCAAGGAAATAATAATTCGTTTTAGCAGAACCAAGACCTGTCCTTACCAGGTCTTGCTCTTCGAGGAATAAGGACAAAGGAAACCCTGCGAGCAGAACTTTCGGGAGCTTTACTGTCCTCAGGAAAGCTTACGGTATCATGGCAGCAGGTGACGAGATGTTTAAATCTAAACTCCCACGAGGAAAGTTAAACCAAGTTTTGTCAAGCTTAATCTGCAATGCCACCTTGCGCAATCCCTTTTACCTCTCCTATCACTATAGCAACCCATAATAAGTAGTCAGGACAATGTCAGAAGAGACAAAAGGAGCTAGCCTGAAAATCCAGACTTCATTCCCGATCATTCTCAATTCCTTGATGCTTTCTTCCTATAGGTCTTTGGCATCTTGTGACCCACAAGACCTACCTATTGGTGTCTAGAAACAGCTCCAGATGAGTCAGGATGCTCATAACATCTCGGCATCAGGCTCATTCAACCCCAAATTTCCCAATGTCCTACACCCATTAGTATTACATGAGTCTTAGGAGTTTCAGCTCAGACTTTCCAACCTGCTAACAAAGGTGGTCAACCCACAAGGCACAGTTTCTAAACCAATGCTTCTCAAGTTATCCTGAAAGATTAATTAGTTTTCCTAATCCTTCATAAGCCAAGACTTGTGGTCTACACTCTGTTCAATAAGATGAATCTACTATCACACACTTGGGTGTTGTAAAAAATGTTAAATTGCTCTATAAGTTTCTAAATGCTTACCCTTGATTTCTGTGTTTATCTTGTCATGGCAAATAACAAACAGTTCACGAACCAGTGTACTCCCTATCTGTGTATTCTGCCATTCATGGATGGAGTAGGCATCCATCATGTGGCCAGGCTGTCCCAGCATCTGTCTCTTCCTCCCAACTTCTTTCCAACAGCTCCTGGGGCCTTTAAGGGGCACCTCAGTGGCTCAGTGAGTTAAGTGTCCAAGCCCAGTGTCCAACTGGAGCCTGCTTAAGATTCCATCTCTCCGTCTCCCTGCCCTTTCCCCACACCTCCCTCTCTAAAAACAAACAACAAAATAAGTCAATCAGAGAAAGACATGTATCACATGACCTCACTGATATGAGGAATTCTTAATCTCAGGAAACAAACTGAGTGTTGCTGGAGTGGTGGGGGGTGGGAGGGAGGGGGTGGCTGGGTGATAGACATTGGGGAGGGTATGTGCTACGGTGAGCGCTGTGAATTGTGCAAGACTGTTGAATCACAGATCTGTACTTCTGAAACAAATAACGCAACATATTTTAAGAAAAAAGGAAAAGAAGAAGATAACAGGAGAGGAAGAAAAGGGGAGTATGTCAGAGGGGGAGACGAACCATGAGAGATGATGGACTCTGAAAAACAAACTGAGGGTTCTAGAGGGTAGGGGGGTGGGGGGATGGGTTAGCCTGGTGATGGGTATTGAGGAGGGCACGTTCTGCATGGAGCACTGGGTGTTATGAACAAACAATGAATCATGGAACACTGCACCAAAAACTAATGATGTAATATATGGTGATTAACATAACAATAAAAAAATTAAAATATAAAAAAAATAAAATAAAAATAAAAAAAATAAAAACAAACAACAACAACAACAAAAAAAAACAGAAAAACTCTTCAGGAGCTTCAAGACGAAGCCCAAACCTTCCAACAATCCAACCTCACTTACCTCTGTGGACCACACGTTCTCGACCGAACTCCTGCAAGTCCCCAAACGGAGCACCTAGTAATCCCCAGAATTGTACCAAGCCCTGGAGATGAAGGAGACAGTACAGTCTACTCCCTGTCCTCAGTGACATCCTGAGGTCTACGGAACAGTCTAGCAGGGTGGTGGGGGCCGGGGAGACCAAGATGGAAACAAGGAATTCTAATATGTACACCCAAGGAAGCTACTACGGAAAGAACACATCACCTAGATGGAATCCACAGAGATCCACTCATTTCAGATGAACCCTTTGCAGTCACCTCACAGAAAGTCAGAGGAGAGGGACACAGGAGAGCTATGTTTGAAAAGAGAGTCTCTCCTGATGGGTGCAACAGGTGGCATATGAGCCCAGGAAGCAATGGCATGGTGACTGCTCCGGACGGAACCAAGAGGGAGAAACAGAGGGTGCAGAGTTCTGCCTCTTTATTAGCAGCCTCCGTGGCCCCAGTGACTGGCCCTCCAGTGAGTGTCTCTTGGGATCCTCAGAGCTCGCGGCCCCCACAGACCTTCAACTGATGAGCCTCAGAGGTGGCTGGGCAGCCCCAGGAAGCTAGAAGCTGAGCAAATGGGGGTGGGGGCGGGCGGAGGGTGGAAGCGGGAGGGTGGATGGGTCTAATTATGCAGGAACCATTTTCTGTTTACATAAAATATCTCAAGTAATCAGCAGTGATGAGCAAGAGGAGGAAAGAGCCTGCCTGAGAGTCTGAGGATGTTATGATCAATTAAATACCATCTTTGCAAACGTTCGCAGAGGGAAATTTTAAGGTGGAACTGACTTCAATTTGGCAAAGAAGATTTGAAGTGCTTCTCCTTGGGGCTCCAAAATGCATGCATATCCGCCTAGCCTATGTCGCTAGTTTCACGAAGGTGTATATTCCGAGTTTTATCACCCCTATAGTTTTAGGATGAGTGAAAAAAACAAATCATGTTGCCTACTCTGTGCCAGGTGTTTTGCAAATATTATTTCTGAACTCGTGAAAACCCCTATAAAGACGAGCATTATAACTCCACTTCACAGGTAAAGAGACGGAGGCTTCAAGAGGTAAAGTGATTACTCCAAGGGGATGCAACGAGGCGGAGAGGTAAGGTCCATTTTCACAGTTACACAGAGTTGGTGTGGCTTGCCGTGGCTCCATTTGCAAAGTCAAGGACAAGGACTGGAGAGCTGCCAACGTACCCCTGTCCCAGAGGACAGAAGCTGGGCTCGGCACGAGGATGCTGAGATCTCACACCAGACTCTTCCTCCTCTTCACCGTACATCAAGACTGGACTTAATGAGAAACAGGCCCTACAAAACTCTTACGGCCTCTGCTGCTCAGTGGGTTTGGCCATGGCCTTGTTGTAAGTAACTATTCTGAGCAATAAAGCAAGGTGGAGAGTAAGCGTATTTTGGAGCCGGGCAGGCCCTATTTGCAAGCTGGGTGATCTCGGAGAAGTTATTCAACCTCTCTGAGCTTCAATCTTTACATAGGTGAGTGGGAGGTAAAATGTACTCTGAATCACCAGTGCAAAATTCAATGTGATGACATATGATCATCAATGATGTATGATCATCAAATGATCAATGATGATGGTGATGCCGTGCCTGGCACAGAGTGGGTGAGTGTTAAAGTTCGGCACCTTCCTGTCCCTTCTGCCTCATCCTTCTAGGCCAGCCCCATGCTTGGGGTCCTTATCCCTTTCAGGCAGGAACACCTGTGCTGTGTTCAGAATGGATCGGTTCTGTGAGCTTCGCAAGGCCGCACACACGGAGCTCATAGTCAGAGCATGATGATAAGAATTATTATCATATCATAAGCACCTTTAATTATTATTGCTTTAAAGTGTACCCCTATCATCCGAACATAACCCCTATTAACATTTTCACATATACCCTTACAGATACATAGAGTGTAAGAAAGAGATCATACTGTACCTACTCTTTGCCCTGAATTGTCCACCTAACTTCTATATCGTCAACCTCTCTTCGTGTCCATAAATATCCATGTGCACCATTACTTTAAAAAAACTCTATAGTATTCCAGTGTGTCTGCAAACCTAGAACCTTGTTGTTGGACATTTAACTTTACATTCTTTTTGCTCTTTTAAAGCTGCAATAAACATCACTATAGCTAAGCCACCACACACACATTCATCAAAAAAGGAAGATATTCGTCAGTTTTAAAGCCCAGAACACAGGCATGTCATCAATTATATATTTATCGATTCATTTATTTAAATCAATGTCCTACAGCTGGATATTTAGGTCATATGCCCTTTTCCAGCTCCTATAGATAATACTGATACATGTCTGCATATCACATCTTCATCTTATCTAATTATTTCCTTGGGATAAAATTTTTTTTCAAGATTTTATTTATTTATTTGACAGAGAGACACAGCGAGAGAGGGAACACAAGCAGGGGGAGTGGGAGAGGGAGAAGCAGGCTTCCCGCCGAGCAGGGAGACCGATGCGGGCCTCGATCCCAGGACCCTGAGATCACGACCTGAGCCGAAGGCAGACGCTTAACGACTGAGCCACCCAGGCGCCCCTCCTTGGGATAAATTCTTAAGAAGGGGAATGAATGGTGCCAGAGAGAATTTATATTTTTAAGGCGTCGCAAAGGCTCAGCAAAACTGCCCCCAGAAAGGCTTCCAAGGGCTCATTCACCCACCATCTTACTCAAGCGCTTGCATTCATTCAACAAACATTCATTTTGTTGGGAGGAGCTCCTAACCCACGCTTTCCTCCTCAATAATGCACTGCTGCAACCGTGCCCCCAGCTCACTGTGTACTGGCGACTTGGCTCTGCCCTGCTTTGGGCCTGCGTGACTCTGGGCCACTCCGCCCACCATCTCACCAAACTGCAGGTTCATTGGGACGATGACGTGAGAAGCGGGTCTTTGAAAGAGCTTTGGGCACTGAACAAATTGAGGGGACGTATTGCTAACACAAAGGGACTTTCTCGGGCGGAGTTCTCATTATTCTGTTTTTGCCCAGAAACTTTACGTTTGCTGGGAGACTCCTTATTAGGTTTTCTTCACTCTTCCCTGCTGTGGTTACCAAGACACAGATGGAATATAATTTCCGAGGGAGAAAACAGGCCCAGAGAGACTCGTGGTTTTCTCCAGACCACATCAGCCTCGGGACTGTTACCCAACGTATCATCAGCCTGCTCTCTGAGCAGTATTTCCTTTTTCTAGATTAGCAGCATAAAAATGGCTATTACCCCCAGAAGATGCACTTGTATTCATAGTGAATCTGATGGTGCCAGCAATTTAAAATGGAAAGGCAATTTGCCATTTAGTGTTTTGTAGACAAATAAAATGCAGTGACCCTTTCTTTCTCTTTCCAGAAGATTTGGAATTGTCTCTGAGGGTTGGAAGGGAGGAGAGAAAGATTATCAGACTGTGCAGGTTCCTTAAGCATTGAGTTTGCTACTTATTTCTGTGTTTACCATGACATCTGAGCACAGCCCTAGGCCCCCATCAGAGGCATCTGTCATGCCAAAGAATAAGCATTAGTCTCAAAGCCTAAAACCTACAGCCTAAGTGGTTTTGCCACTTACTAGCTGATCAATCAACGTATAACTTATCAGTTGCCTGCTTGGGTGTCAAAACTGCACTTGGTGGGGCGCCTGGGTGGCTCAGTCAGTTAAGCGTCTGCCTTTGGCTCAGATCATGATCCCAGGGTCCTGGGATCGAGCCCCACATTGGGCTCCTTGCTCAGTGGGGAGCCTGCTTCTCCCTCTGCCTGCCACTCCCCTTGCTTGTGCTTTCTCTCTCTCTGACAAATAAATAAAATATTTTAAAAAAAAACTGCCCTTGGTGCTGTGCAGCTTTGAGCAAGCTCATTCACCGGTTTCCTCTTCTAGATAATGGAAATAATTTCTACCCAATATGAGAATAAAAGGAAAAGATCTAGAGAAAGACTTGGTCATGTCATGAAGCTTCAATGACAAGTCTGAATAAAACTCATAAAATGACTATTCAAATGACACAGCAGCACTTCTTTGTGTAAATATGTAATTGCACCCATGACCTGCACCCCTCGAAACTTTGACAAAGGGAAGTGTGGCTGCCCTCCTAGGGTACCCCTTCAAGGCATATAAATGATGCAGGGTCAGTAATATATGGCATACATACCTATATCCTCCTGCCCTTGCCCACAGCAGACATTACTAATCAAACACATTAATCTTTGCCAAAATCCTTCTCAAATAAGGATTTCCAACCAGTTACAGCCAACAGAACAGGACTGACTAGCGTGATGAAACCTAGCCAATCCCAGATTTAACTGATCAGAGCACAGTTATTTTAAATAATCCTCCTCGGAGGATTTTCTTCTTGCAGTTGCTAGAACACAATGCCCCTTTAAGGATAATGCTGGTGAAGTAACATTTCCTCTGCACTGCAGATCATCATAGTATCCCTTTCAAGGGGGTTCAGACCCCTCCTAACCAATGGATCACAACAGTACCTTCTTACAAATGCTGGGAATGCCAGAGACTCCTCAAGCCAGAAGCCACCCAAGCTCAGGCTTTCAAAAGACTGGGGTTGGGTGCCAGCTCTGAGTGGCTCTGGGCTCTGCCCTCCCACCCCTCCTCCAGAGAATGTGTCCAGTCCAAAGACAAACTAGCCCTCTTACTAGATGTTTAACCTTGGACAAGTTATTTGACCTCTTTGTCCTTCCATTTGCTCCACTGTAAAATGGGACAATTAACAGTATCTACCTCATCGATTTGATAAGAACATTAAACGAGATGATGCGTTTAAAGCCCTGGCATATGGTATGTGCTCAGTAAGCATTACTTATTATTCGCTATTATTATTAAGCACTTACCAGGTGCTAGGCATCGTTGAGCATTATCTTAATTGCATCTTGAAAACAATTGTATAATGCAGGTTTCATGTTGTTACATTTTACAAAAAAACTAATTGTTGATTGATTTGCACAAGCATATGGTGTTTGTTGGTAGGAAGCATTTAATGATGAGTGTGTTGAATTTCATGCCCCCATGTTCCTGGGAGTTCTTGTCACAGCTTCAGGAACATCATGCAGGACACTGGACCACCTGAATTTTACATGGCTTCAACCAAATGATGTGGCAATTATGCAGTGGGGGTCAAGATTTGAACCCAGGTTGTGTTGGTTCTGTGGAGCCACGAGGCCCCCTCTGGGTCTCTACCACCCCTCTCTTCATATCCACTTTCATAGAAAACCAAGATACAAAAATAAACAAACAACAAACATCAGAAACCTAATCTTTGTGCTCTTATTGTGTACCAGGTAATTTCTGATGTGTGTATCCTCTCTGCTTCATGTCACTGTCAGGAAAGCAACCCTTGAAAATATAGCCTTCCTGCCTTAGGCCTCTCCCACCACTTTTACTAGCTACGGGAGCTTGGGTTAGTTCTGGATGCTCCATCTCTTTGTCGTTTAGAGATAGGAGTAATTACCGGTAGCCCACAAGACTGTCCTTCATTCATTTGTTTGCTAAACGTGTATTGGACATCTAATGTCAAGAATTGTGTTACATGCTTGAGATATACTGGAGGGAACAAAATGGGCATCATCTCTGACCTCAGGGAGCTTCCTGTCCAGGATCAAATGAGATTATTTGTATAAAACTCTAAGCACAGAGCCTGGCAAAGAAAATGTACTCAGGAAAAGTTAACATCACTGTTACTGTTACTGTCGGGGCCCAGTCAGGATGTGAACAAACATATTTTTGGTTCTAAAATCCTTTCCATAAAATAGGGTTTTGTAGGGGGCCAGCAGGAGATGAGACTAGAAGGCAACTTAGGGATGTCCAGAGAAGACTTCAGATGCTAGCTTTTTAATACATACAATAGCAAAGTGCATTCCTTACCCCTCCCAAGCATTTTTTTTAGGTATTCTCACTCTCTTTCTCATCAACGAGCCCAGCCAGATGTATCCATCTTTAAATTTCCATAAACACACCCCTCTCTGTGGGAATAAATGCATTTTTCTCTTGAATGTGGACCCCGTGTGTTTGATTTGCCTGGAAAGGTGTGGAAACCACCCAGACACGGTGCTAATGGGATGTGACAGAACTCGCAGCTTCCCCGGGCCTGGAAGGAAGAATGTTGACGAAGGGGGAGCTTAATGAGCTTCCACCCACATTTCAATTATCCTAACAAGCTGCCAAAGGAGGCCCTGTTTGCAGTACTGTGTTCTGGAAGGTTTTGACAAGCCCAGGAGGAATCTATCTGGGCCGAAGCTGAGTATGTCTAAGGAAGGAAAACACTCTTCCTCTGGGAGAGAGGTACACAGATGACGAGGTCCAGCCGGCAGTCAGCTTTGTCACCTGGTGCTTGAGAGGGCCCTTCTCAAACACAACTCCCTCATTAGCTCTCCCTGTACAATTGCATCAACTATCTACTGGCACCATAACGCCACATGACAAAGAACCAAAAAACCTCAGTGGCACAGCATAACAATTTTTAACCGCATGTCAGTGGGTCAAGTGGGCATTTCCAATCATCTGAGCTGAATATGGTGGAGTTCACACATGTGCCTGTGGTTGGCTAGGTGGCCTTGCTGATCTTGGTGGGGCTGTCTCACTTGTTGAGAACAACTGGGCTGGCTCGGTATTTCTCCACACAATCTCTCATCCTACGCACAGGTTTCTTGACAGAGGAGCAGAAGGGTTCTAAGAGAAAAGCCAACATTATGCAGGGTCTCTTGATCCCAAGCATAGGAAAGGTATAATGACACTTCTGCTGTGTTCGTTGGTCAAAGCAATAACAAGCATAAAGGAAATTTAAGGTTTGGGAAACAGAGCCCATCCCTTGAGGGGAGGAACTACAAAGTCACAGGGCAGAGTGTGAATATAGGAAGAACATTGATTGGGTCCACCATTGCAGTCAAATTCCCACAACAAGATACAAAATAACAACCACCATCATTGAACACCAACTCTGGGCCTGTTTTCTGTGTATAAGAAGATGTTAAAATGGGATGCTCTGGGTCTTGGCTTTACCTGAAGCCAAGAGTAAAATGAGATGTTCAAACACCTGACATTTCAGAGCAAGATGCTGGCCTTGCAAAGATTCTAAATGAAAATAGTTTTGTAACCCTTGATCCAACACCCACCTCCAAGGCATAAAAAGGTTGAGTTGAAAACCATGGAGAGAATTTTTGAAGGGAGTAGTCCAGTGAGAAGTGAGGCTCAGTCCCACTTGAGAAGGAGAGAGGAGGTAGAAGTGGAAGCAGGTGCCAAGGATGCATGAGTTTCCCAGGAGTCAACTGGATAAAGGTATCTGTTGGGATCAAGTCATCTTAAAAGTATCCTGCCTTGCCATTTGCAACGACGTGGATGGAACTGGAGGGTATTATGCTGAGCGAAATAAGTCAAGCAGAGAAAGACATGTATCATATGATCTCACTGATATGAGGAATTCTTAATCTCAGGAAACAAACTGAGGGTTGCTGGAGTGGTGGGGGGTGGGAGGGATGGGGTGCCTGGGTGATAGACATTGGGGAGGGTGTGTGCTATGGTGAGCGCTGTGAATTGTGCAAGAGTGTTGAATCACAGACCTATACCTCTGAAACAAATAATACATTATATGTTAAAAAAAAAAGAAGAAGATAGTAGGAAGGGAAAAATGAAGGGGTGGGGAATCAGAGCGGGAGATGAACCATGAGAGACTATGAACTCTGAGAAACAGACTGAGGGTTCTAGAGGGAAGGGGGGTGGGGGGATGGGTTAGCCTGGTGGTGGGTATTAAGGAGGGCACATATTGCATGGAGCACTGGGTGTTATACTCAAACAATGAATCATGGAACACTACATCAAAAACTAATGATGTAATGTGTGGTGATTAACATAACATAATAAAATTAAAAATAAATAAATAAATAAATGGAAGAGTAGAATTTAAAAAAAAAAGTATCCTGCCCAAAAGAAGCAGAGAGGGGCACTAATGTCTCCCACCTGGCATGGGAGCTGGCAAGGATGGGAGGAAACTAAAAATCTCTACCCTGTCAGGGGACTGTGCCATGCAGAAGGCACTAGAGGGCCCCCCCCCCGTAAAATCCACATGCACCTGGAAGAACAGACTCAGTTTTGAACACCTGCCAAACCCAGAGGAACTTTAAATACCTGCTGACCAGGTTATACCAACACCAAATTGTGACAGACCGTACTAGCCACAGAAGCCCTTTCCCGCCCTCACCAATTGCCCCTCTGCTCCCTCAGGCCCTTGGTCAGCAAGCAGGGAGGAGGTAGAGACTTAGGGAATCCAACCTCCTTCTCCAATGTCTGAGTTGAGAAAGGGGCAAAGCAGAACTACTACTAACCCATACTAACACTACACCTTTGAACTGGAAAAAGGTGCCCCCTGCAAGAAGCTTTACTTCCATGTACCTGAAATTTGTCCTAATATACTGTAATAGCTACCTATTACTGTATAACAAATTTTTCCAAAAGTTGGTGGTTTAAAACATCATTTATGACTTCATGGTCTCTACGGATCAGGAGTCTAAGTCACGGTTTAGCTGGGTCCTCTGGCTCGGGATCTCTCACCAGGTTGCCGTCAAGGTATCAGCTGGGCTGTGATCTCATCTGAAGGCTTAACTAGGGAAGGATCCACTTCCCAGCTCATTCGCATGGTTGTTGGAGGACTGTTGGCCAAAGGCACTCTTCATTCCTTGCTGTGTGGGCCTCTCCATAGGAAAACTCAACATGGAAGCTTGCTTCATTAGAATAAGAAAGAAAAAAAGCAAAGAGGAGAATGCCAGCCAGATGGAAGTCAGTCTTCTTTTTTTAAGATTGTATTTATTTATTTGAGAGAGAGAGAACGTGCACAAGTGGGGTTAGGGGCAGAGAGAGAGGGAGAGGGAGAAGCAGATTCCTCGCTGAGTAGGGAGCCTGATGTGGGGCTCAATCCCAGGACCCTGAGATCATGACCTGAGCCGAAGACAGGCGCTTAAACTACTGGGCCACCCACGTGCCCCAGAAGTCAGTCTTTTATAATCTAACCTCAGAAGTGACATCCCATGACTTCGATTGTATTCTGTTAGTTAGAAGCAGGTCACTAGGTCCAGCCCCAAAGGTAGAAGGTCACACAGGGTGTAATGCCTGGAGGGAGATAATTGGGGGGGGTCATCACAGAAGTCGGCTACCACATATACTGATTTTATTAGCACTACACACCACGGCTATTGGTCAAAAGTCTGTCATAATAAGTACACAGATCCACAATGTCCACGATATGAAAAATAGCCACTAGTCTTAGGTGCTATACAACCTGCCAATCATATGTGGTTGCTTTGTGGAGATGCTTTACCATTTTTAAAACATTATTTTTGTGGAAGTTTTCAACCATTTACAAAAGTAAGGGAAGTAATAAGATAAAATAATAAAAGCAGTCATTCTTGTTTCACTTACACCCCAACCCATTGCCCCATTGCCCCCAGTTGTTGAAAAGCAAATCTCAGACATCACCTTATTTTATCTTTGGGACTTCAACACCAAACTCCACATGCCACATTTACCATTACACCACTAACAAGAGTCCCCTAATTTCATCTACGAATTCAGTCAGTGTTCAAATTTCTCCAATTTTTTCCAGTTTCAGAAGTGTCTTTTTTACAGTTGGTTTGTGTGGGGAAAAGCTTCGATGCAGATTTTTTAACCATGACTTAAGAGTGGGCATTTTAATTACCAAGACAGAACTATTCTGGGAGCAGAAATGACTGCAAGGTGTTTTATCATGCAGGAAGGACCAGTGAAGGGATGGAGGTTGCTCGAGATTTTACCCAGCGGCCGAGAAAGCCTAGCTCACCATGACCTTGTCCAGGGATGCGGAGGAAAAGAAGGCTGCCTCCTTTTTGGTACCTTATCACGTGCTGCTTGCTCATCGGGATGGTGACACACAGGTTATCTCGAATGCTCACTGGAGTCCTTCAAGCTGGCTGTTCTAACCCTCACATTCACATGTGAGAAACTGTAGATGCAGGAGAACGACCTTGCCTCAAGTCACACTGCTCTTACTTGAGACAGCTGATGCCCCAACTCGAGTCTGCCCAGCCTCCCCAGGGGACTTTGGGAGCAGGCTTTCATGCTGCCACAGCTCCTAGGACTTGAAGATACTGTCAACGTCTTGTTGCTTGACCACACCTCTTCCTTGTGAAAGCCTTTCTACCTGATGTTGGCAGGAACTGGACCATATCTGCTCCTCACTTTTGTTTCCTAGTACTCAGCACAGAACTGGGTACATCGTAGGTGCCTAATAAATGTAGCCCATATAAAGCCTGGATAGGCTGCTTCGGCCCTGAAGTCACCATAACACAGAACCTCATACAAAGAAACCCCCGTTCTGACAGTCAGACAACCGGTCTGAGGAGCAATTTAACTCCCCTGAACCAGCCCCATCAGCCACAGAGGGGCAATGAAACAGATCCATGTCCCCACTGTAGAAATTTACCTGAGAACATTCCATTTTCTTTGCTTTCTGGAAGCTGGGTGTTGGGAAGAATCTGGAGGAGTTCCCAGCATTGTTTCTTTCGATGGGGCACCTATGGTCAAGGGAATGGGAGTCTTCCATCCCATGAAGCTTTCTTGAAAGTGGTTACTTGGGTCTGAAACCACCCATACCCCCCACCCCTCTCTTTGCCTGACAAACTCCAGTTCTTCCAGGGTTCAGCATAAATCGCATTTGCTTGATGAAGCTTTATCTGTCTTTCCAAATGAAGTGTCACCCCCTCTGGTGTACCCATCACGCGCTCATCTGTCTTTCCCTCAAAACTATAAACCCGATAAGGCAAAGACTGCATCGGTCATACCTGGAACATGGTAGGTACTCAATAAGTACTTGTTGGTTGATGGTTTGTTTCATTTTATTATTTTTTTTTAGGTTTTATTTATTTAAGTAATCTCCACACCCAACATGGGGCTCGAACTTACAACCCCGAGATCAAGAGTCTCACTCTCCCCTAACTGAGCCAGCCAGGCACCCCTCTTTTTATTTAAAAGAAAAAAACCCCACAATTTGAAAACTGCATTTACTGAAGTCTCTTAAAAAATACCACAGAGCCCAGATGCATTGTCTCCAGAAAACAAGGCAAAACTTGAAATCCACTTTCTTCTCCCCACTGCTGTTCCCACAGTTCACTCCACCAAATTCTTCTCCTCTGTCAAATTCCTAAACTCCCCAAACCTAACCAAACCATAGTTCATGCTCTTCTCTTTTGATTCAGCCTTTTCTCCTATAATTAACTTGGCACCACCCCGCCCCGTCTCTTTTGACCCATTCACCCATTCATTCTCTGGATCCTAGAAAGCAAAGAAGACCTTGAGAGTGAAAAGAATCTTACCTCCTTAGAAGGTGAGAGAGAATAATAAACTGCTGAAGACGTGGATTTTTGCCCATTTTGTTACCTACTGTGCTCTTGGTGTTTGGGATAGTGCTTATCACATAGTTGGTGCTCAGTCAAGAATGACTGGTTGGCTGAGTGAAATAAGTCAATCAGAGAAAGACATGTATCATATGACCTCACTGATATGAGGACTTCTTAATCTCAGGAAACAAACTGAGGGTTGCTGGAGTGGGGGTGGGGTGGGAGGGAGGGGGTGGCTGGGTGATAGACATTGGGGAGGGTATGTGCTATGGTGAGCACCGTGAATTGTGCAAGACTATTGAATCACAGATCTGTACTTCTGAAACAAATAATGCAACATATGTTAAGAAAAAAGAAAAAGAAGAAGATAGCAGGAGGGGAAGAATGAAGGGGAGTAAGTCAGAGGGGGAGACGAACCATGAGAGACGATGGACTCTGAAAAACAAACTGAGGGTTCTAGAGGGGAGGGGGGTGGGGGGATGGGTTAGCCTGGTGATGGGTATTAAAGAGGGCACGTTCTGCGTGGAGCACTGGGTGTTATGCACAAACAATGAATCATGGAACACTACATCAAAAACTAATGATGTAATATATGGTGATTAACATAACAATAAAAAATTTTTAAAAAAAGAATGACTGGTTGGGTAATATATTTTCTTTTAAAGTCACATGTTTTCCTTGTTGTTAAATGAACGGATGAATAAATAACAAGAGGTGTTTCATGAGAGAAGGGAAGCAAGGGAAAGACGAACAACAGCAAAAAAAACCCACTATTTTTCCCCCTCTATTTAGAGGACTAAGATGGGATGTTTGCCTGAAGAACCAAGTAGCCATAGCAAGTAGGACACAGCCCCCGGTCATTCTCAGACTTCAAGGGCCGTCTGCTGCTCAATCAGCAGGAAAACAGCACTGGGGACAGGGGCTAGGTGCAGCTTGGCAGTGTGGCAGCAATTTAGCTGACAATTTCCTTCTATGTTTCAGCATAATTGAATTAGCATCCATGGAGACTGTCTCCCAGACATCGGCAAATGCAATACTGTGGAGCAGGCACCACAATTCATCTGGCATTATGAGGCACTGAATTGCCATCCAATCCTGCACCTCTCCTCGTTGCTTTGTGTGTGCTCATTAGAGGAAATTAGGTGGATGCGACGAGCCTGGGAACAATTAAGATCTTCCCACTTAGGCGATTCCCAGAAGTGGTACCCAACTTCTCTTGAAAAGCACTCAGGTTTGCTCAGCTAGTGGGTATGCCCGATGTTCTGGATGTGCTTTCTCATTTTGAGCAATGGATGATGATTCATTTTGCTCCAGCTAAGGCTACAGACTGGTAGGGCATAGAGGAGAGAGGACGTACAGGGACAGCCATGATATGAACCAACCAGAACAGCATCCATAATGGACAGCGCCACAGCCAGGAGTCTCGGGACTCAGCCCACGGGGAAAAGCTCAAGATGAGTCTAAGCAATAGGGCTTGATGGTGGACCATAGACAAGGACCAGGAGGATAGCACCCAGCAGCAAGTTAAGACTAGAAGTTGGGAAGATTAAGAGCAGGATGAAGTGGGGAGTGAAGAGTGGCATTTGGGCACGTGGTTCAGAACCAAGATTGTGAACATTAAAAGCGTGCTAGATTGAATCTACTTTGAGGCTAGAGTCCACTTGAAGGACTGTGTTTTACTGGCTGGAGGGAACGGCTGATAGCTGCTGGGGAGCAGAGCAGTATGGGAGAAAGAGCAGATTTTTGGAGAAATATAGATTGGAGATTGAATACCAGTCCTACCAAGTTTGACGGTAAAACCACGTCACCTCTAGGATCTTCTGCCTCAATGGAGAAAAAAAGACATCTATCTTGCAAGACTCGGAGAGGCTCAGGGTTGTGCTAAGTGATACTGGAGGTGTCATGTGTAACAGGACTTTGTCTTGGTTTGGGTTCCACCAGAAAGAGACCTTTAGATAAGGATCATAAGGATTTGAGTGCAAGCACTTTATTTGGGAGATGATGGAGGGGAAGTGGGAGAATGAGGCAGGGGGAGAGAAAAGCCAAGTAAGGATTCGTGATCAAGCCAGCGACCACTGTGGGCTCCGGGACTCACCCCGTGGGCGACTCTGGGAAACCACACAGAACACAGGTCTCGGCATTAGCTTAGTGAGAGATCTGGGAATTTTTAGACACTGACTCCCATCAGTCATTTGCTGAGGGCTGCTCCTGGGGGCTGTTCACTGCCTAGCACTTTTGGTCTGCCTTGGGAGTGCGCAGGCCTGCCTTCCTCATCTTCAGAGAAAGCCCCAGGCACACAGATGCTGATACTAGCAGAGGGAAGTTGGCCTTTCTGGTCTGAGGTGGGGAGTCCTGAAGGGGTACTGACAACTTCTGCTGGTGGGTGACACATTGTCCCAGTTTGGTCTTGGTCCCCTAAGCAAGCCAAGAGTGAAACGGTAAGTATCAAGTGTTCCCATGTTCCAAAGACAGGTACAAGGCCCCCAACAGGACTGGCAAGCTATTTCGTGACCCTTAGCCTTTCACCAAATTCGAGGAGAGTAGGGAATGGGAAGGATGATTTCTTTAGAGAGAGTGGATGGAGCGTCACTGTTCTTTCCCCAACCCCACAGGGGCAGGAAGAGCTGTGCTCCCCTCACCGGCAGCCTAGTGGAAGGAGCTTACCGGGGAACATGAGTTGTTACGGGGAGCTTACACACGGGAACATGAGTTGCATCCTCCGAAGACTGGAGTCCCTACGGGCTGGAATCTGACTTGTGCCTAAGAAATCTAAGAGATGCAAGGCAGCCTGAAGAAGGCTGCAGTCTGAGAAGCAGCTGCTCTCCCACCAAAGTGTTTTCCTTGGGAAAGGAGAAGGAGAGAGAGAGAGAGAGAGAGAGAGAGAGCGCTGACCCAGGGATATCTGAAAGATGTTTTGCCTAATAAGGCCCTCTAGAGGAATGATGAGCCCCCAGTCCATGGAGACAGACCTTGAACAACCAAAGCCAGAGGGAACATCATTACTGGACAGTTAGAACATTTCTAATGCCAGACAACCACAGGTGAGAGATGTGTGCCCAGGATCCCCGCAGACGGATGCGCACTCGGTGCACTGAACAAGGGGCTGGCTCAAGAGGGTGCGTGTTGCAGAAATCCAGCCACGCTCAGCTCTCAGGGTATGCACACCGATGTGGGCTTGCAAAAACCTAGAGAAGGAGAAGCCCTAACTTGCAAAAGACAGCATCCATGAGCCAAACTGAGCACCCATGAGGCTGCATCCGACGGCAGGGCAGATCTTTTTTCTAATTCCCACAAAGGTTTAGTTGTGTTTTGGAGCCAGGGGAGACAGAGGTTCAGAGTTCATGCAAGCAGCCCAGGAGAGAGCACTGGCCTGCAAAGCCCAGCTCACAGTAGTCCAGTTACGAGCAACCTTCTCCTCTTACCCCGCCTTGCACCCTCACCCACCTCGGAGAGGCAGGGCAGCCTGGCTGGGGGCGGGGTTGGAGGGCAGAATTACCACTCCCTTAAGGGCAACTCAAGAAGCTGACTGGTCCCTTTCCCACTGCATTCTGCTGGCAGCAAGCCTGAGCAAATGAAATCCAGGGGTTTGATTTTTTTTTTTTTTTTTTTGACAGAGACACACAGCGAGAGAGGGAACACAAGCCGGGGGAGTGGGAGAGGGAGAAGCAGGTTTCCCGCCGAGCAGGGAGCCCGACGCGGGGCTCGATCCCAGGACCCTGGGACCATGACCTGAGCCAAAGGCAGACGCTTAACGGCTGAGCCACCCAGGCGCCCAATCCTGCTCTTTCAATACACAGGTTATTTAGAGAAAGCATCCAACAGGTGTTGTATATGGGAAGCAACTAAAATGTATCAATAAATAGCCGGTTGTTCAGGTGAAGGTTAAACCAGAATTTTTGGACCGTCCAAGCTAACTCCCAGTGTGTTAGAACTTGCTGATCAGCCCTGGGCTGTACCAGCTCCTGGCCCAGTGGGAGAAAATGAATGACAGAGAACAGGAAGGCTATGCTTGCTGGGCTCATGATGCTGGTTCCTGGGAGGGCATCTTGCTTGTTCCCACTGGACAGCAACTGTAGAAGGAGACTTGCTCCCTATTCTTCCAGAAGCTAAACCTCACCATGGATTGGAGAGGGTGGTGGGGGTAGGAGCCAGGAGGATCTGCTGCCTACAGCCGCATCAGAGCACAGCAAACTGCTTACCCTGAGCTCAGATCCCGGGCAGAGGTGACAAACCTTGTGAGCAGAGAGTGAAGGCTTATAAAGACAAAAGCCACAAGGTTCCATAACTTGTTTTGAAAGAATTATGATTGGCACTGACAGGGTTAAACTGAGCATCTACCTAACAATTGGCCATTTAGTTCATAGATGCTACAGTATCTCTATTTCAGTCCTAAGTAGAAAGATGTGTCCTAGGAGGTGGTAGAGATGCAATTGACAAGATGCAATTGACAAAAGTCAAGAGTTCTGGTATTCCAAGAATTGAAACAGGAGAGTTCATGGGACTGGCTTCCTCCACATCCTCCCAACCCTATTTTGAAGGACTGTCCTAGCAATGTTTACTTCACTTTGGAATCTGCTCTCACATAGGAATCTCAGGGACCTAGCCCAGGGCTGGATATAGGAGGAGAGTGGGCTTTATTTTTATTTATTTTTTTATTTTTAAAGATTTTATTTATTTATTTGACAGAGAGAGACACAGCGAGAGAGGGAACACAAGCAGGGAGAGTGGGAGAGGGAGAAGCAGGCTTCCCGCGGAGCAGGGAGCCCGATGCGGGGCTCAATCCCAGGACCCTGGGATCATGACCTGAGCCGAAGACAGACGCCCAACGACTGAGCCACCCAGGCGCCCCGAGAGTGGGCTTTAAATTCACACAAAGCATTCTCCCTCTGACCCTCTTCCCTCTCGTGCTATCTCTCACTCTCTCTCTCAAATAAATAAATAAAATCTTTTTAAAAAGGGGGGGGCGCCTGGGTGGCTCAGTTGGTTAAATTCGCACAAAGCATGGTTTGAATCCTAGCTCTGCCACTGACCAGCTGTGTGACCTCAGGTAGGTCACTTCACCTCTCTGAGGGTCAGCTTCCCCATCTGAAACGTGAAGAAAAAAATACCTACCTCCCAGTTTGGAGGAGACATAACCATATTTAATATATGGATTCCAGTGACAGGCCCCCAGCAAAATAGGTGTCATCATCATCATTATTTTCTGTGGACATTCTCTCATTTCCTCACAGTTATGCTCAGACAATTGCGGTTCTCTTACAGAATTTAGTGCAAAAATGGCTGGATCATCCATCTACTCAAGATGCTTTCCATTTTTGGTAAAAATCCCTAGACATTGTCAGAGCTGAAAATACTTTTTCATTATCAGATAAGAAGATCCCTTCTGCAGTCTTCTCATGTTCTAATTCTGCCTCCAGTTGGTCCTGAGGGAAAGTAATCTTGCGTGACACTTCAGCTTTAGAGCGAAAATCAAATTTAGCATCCCAGTTCCCAATGGGGCAAACATTTTCACACACTTCCCACATGTCAAAGAGAATACATGCATCTTTTGTTTCAAGCCAATTTTCTCCAAGTCAGTTTTCTACTTAGTAGTTTATCTGAGCCTCCATTGTTCCATCTGTGAAATGGAACCAGTGATACCATCCTCTCTCATAGGGTTGCTCTGCAGATGGATGAGTGTTCTCTAGTCACTCGGGTTAGTCACACTGTTGTTTCCATAGACCCCCTGCTGTGTCAGTGGAGGAAATCTGTGATTCTAGTCCCTTATGGCTATTGGCCAACATTATGTCCAGGCTGAATTGGATCCAATTTGCTCTGTTCAGCAAAACTGATCAACTAGGACACTTGTGAATTCTGAACAAATATCCCATCTGGTGTGACTGCCAGGGCCTGTTTAGTTTTTGCTGTTGTTAAACTTAAAAATAAAACTGTCAGTTATTTTACCAGCAGAAATGGGTTTATTCAGGAATAGCAAGAGAATCGCAATTCAGGATGAATGATCGGCCATTTTTGCACTAAATTCTGTAAGAGAACCGGAATTGTCTGAACAGAACTGTGAGGAAATGAGAGAATGTCCATAGAAAATAACGATGATGATGACAGCTACTAATCTGCTGGGGGCCTGTCACTGGAATCAGTATATTAAACATGGTTATGTCTCCTCCAAACTGGGAGGTAGGTATTTTTTTCTTCACGTTTCAGATAAGGAAGCTGACCCAAGCAAGCTACAGGACAAAGAAGCTATGCCTACAACCATAGGCAAAAGCCCAGAAGAAAGGAGAGGAAGTCTCTTTTATTGGGGAAGGGGGGGGGGGAAATGGGGAGGGGTGTTGTAAACAAAAAGGCCATTGGAAGAAACTGGGATTTGAAGCGTAGTGGCTTCTCATTGGCTGAGTTGTGACAGTCTCTCGTTGGCTGGGCTGCTGCTGGGGGAGGGGACAACTTTTCCTCCCGCTGGGGTAGTATAGTATGACTTACAAAGTGTCTCTCTTCCTGTTGGGTCTGCAACTGACTGTGATAGGGCATGAGCCTTGCCCCTATTGGCCTCCCGACTCCATTTTAAAGAGGCTCCCTTTTATTAATTTTCACACTCTTGAACCATTTCAGAGTTCTAAGGTAGAAAAAGAACATGGAAGGGGGAGGCAGAGTGCTTTAGGGGAGGGGAAGGCCAGGCCACAGGTGGGCGGGGGTGGTTAGGGACAAAGCTAAAAGGAAACGGGACAGGACTTTGAAGGTGAAGCTGCTGGCTGCCAGGTGAAATGCCCAAATGTCCTCCCCTAAGCATCAGGGAGTGATCAGAACAGGAAAGAGTGCCTACCCCTTGTGCAACTCAACCAAGTGACCCCCATGTGGAAAAGTGTGCATTTCTGGTGTGGGAAGTCCCCAAGGAAGGGCAAAGGAGAGGTCAGAGAAAGTAACAATTGCAGCTACAATTGCTGGGCCCTACACATTATATATGGCATCGCACAACTCTCCCAATAATCCAGTGAGGTGGGTAGTATTGTCCTCATTATACAGAGATGGTCATCAAGCCCAGAGAAGGGAATTAGTCAACATTCCCCAACTGACTCTTTCTATCTGCCAAGCCTTTCATGTTTCCATCTTTTATTCAATCTTCAACAATTATTTACTGAGTGTCAGGCCCCATGTCAGGCGCTGGACAGGTTAGTATCAGGAAACAGAACAGAGAGGATTTCAGACGAAGGGTTCTGGGGGAACAGAAGGTTTTGTTTTTTTCCAAAGTGCCCGGAACAGTGGTGTCAGCAGCCTGTGCCTGAAGGCAATCAGAAACAAAAGGAGAGCCACAGCCCCTGGCAGGGAGGGGATGTCCCCTCACCCTATCGGACAGACCTAACTGTCCTTGAATCAAAGGCTTCCTGGAAGCACTCGGAGTAACAACAATCGGTAACACTTACCGAGCAATTTGCTTTGTGCTGAGCATTTTATGTGCTCACTTCCCTGACACCAGCCCATTTTACTGTCACAATGACCCTACAAGGCAAGTAGGATAATAATGATCCCCATTTAACAGACGTCCTGAGGGCCAGAGAGGTGAAATCACTTGCCCAAGGACACATAGATTGGAAGTGGCTGATTCAAATCCAGATCTACCCAGTTCTAAAGGCTGTGTTCCTACCTTCCCCGGGACACCAGCCCTCCCGCAGCCCTGCCGTCACGGACTCACCCCCTTCTCTGTGGACAAGGAATGACCACTCCTAGGAGGGTTGTAGCACATGAGGGCTGAGAGGCAGGGGCAACCACATCACAGCTGGGCCATTTAGGAGCTGTGTGACCTTGGGAAAAGCAACTTCACCTCCTGCAGCCTCAGTCCCCTCATCTGTAGAATGGGAACTGTATCAGAGAGGAACTGTGAGGACTTCACATGGGCCCTCATCCGCAGGAAATGGGCACACTGTCCACACTCCACGCCTCTTAAGGGTCTCCTGACCCATCATACTGCCCCACAGAAAAAACGAAGACAGAAGTCCTCGGAATGGCAAAGAAAAGGCAGCAACTCTTCTGTTACCACTAAGGCTGTGGGACCAAGAGGCCACGGAGGGGTCTCATCTGTTTTTCCCACAGGGCTGGTCACATGACAGGCAGGCAATGAATGTGTCTTCTGAACACACACACACACACACACACACACACACACACACACAGCACAGGAAGGAAATACATCAGCATGTTCTCCCTGGTTATCTCTGAGTTATGGCACCTTATCTTGCTTTCTGCTTATCTGCATTTTCTGACTTTCTTATAATAACATGTATTATTTGTGGCATTATCTAAGATCTTGAAAGACATACACCCAACTGGTACCATAGGTTACCTCTAGGAAATAGGGATGGGAAGGCCTAGTTGATGGGGGGGGGGGGTTTTTTTTTTTTTTTTTTTTACTTTTTGTACATACAACACTGTTTATGTTACTTTTGTAATTTTTTTAAAGAAAAAAATATAAGCCATGTGGCACATGATGGCAGAAATAGCAAGGACGTCGGTGTGAGAAAGACTTGCCTTTAAATGCTGACTTGTCTACGAAGTAACCGCTGTGAATCTCAGTTTCTCCATCTGTAAAATGAGGTAAAAATGCTGCTTTGTCAAGTTTGTTGTAAGGATTAAAGATAACTTGTGGGAAAAAAACACACCCCCGCATACAATAAGTGATCAATAATTGAAAGCAGTTATTAAGGGCTTATTGGGGGGTTATTTTGTCTGTGGTTTTATTCTACATAAGCAGGTGCTTCTCCAGGAACTAATATGGTGAAAAATAAACCCTTAATAAGCACCCAATCAAAACTCTGCATCTCACTACAGGGGAAGCACATTAGAAAGTAAGATGTGTGTAAAATAAAATAGCTATCTATCTTCTCTAGTATCAAATTTTTTTTTAAAGATTTTATTTATTTATTTGAGAGAGAGAGAGAATGAGAGATAGAAAGCACGAGAGGGAAGAGGGTCAGAGGGAGAAGCAGACTCCCTGCTGAGCAGGAAGCCTGATGTGGGACTCGATCCCAGGACTCCAGGATCATGACCTGAGCCGAAGGCAGTCGCTTAACCAACTGAGCCACCCAGGCACCCTCTAGTATCAAATTTGACTCCTTTGGCTCCCCTAGACTCAGCAGTCAGTGACAGATCTTGGACTCCTCAAGCTAGGCAGAAAAATCTGGAGTGTTCTGTTTTGTTCAAATGTATTGGGTTCTTTTTCTTTTCCACCAGGAGGCCTTCCTCTGGCTGGAAAATTCACCAGGAACCCCTCCCCCATTCCCAAAAGACCACAGGGAAGTGAGATTTATTTACCTCGGACACAATGGGGGAGCCGAGCTAATCTTTTCTTCTGTCTTTGGGAATTGGCTTGCCTGTTGACCCAGATGCCCTACACATGCTCACAAAACCCTTCTGCCAAACTTCATTAGCCATTTAGGCTTCTGCGGTGTTATTCTGAGTCCCTTATTTTCTGGCATTAACTTAAAGCAACATTTTCTCACCTCCATTGGCATGCTTCCACAGGTTAGAGGCTTAAAAAATGAATTGCAATGGATTTTGTCACAAATTGCCTAAAATCAAAATGTTTGATTTCATCTCCTATTTCATTTCCAAATGATTAGCAGAGGAGGCCTGTAGCTCCTGTTAGTAGGACTCAGAGACCATTTCCGGGCAAAGCAAAAAACAAAACAAAACAAAATCATCAACAACAACCAAAAAACACCATAGCCTTATCAATTCATGTTTTCCACTAATGAGTTACCGATGTCTGTCGTGGGCAGGAGATCAAGGACTGGTGACAATGTCTGACATCCCCAATCTAATAAAGCATTTTTTTTTCTGTTCACTCCAAAGAAGCACACTAGTGGGAATTCCACATGGTTTGGTGTGACAATAAGAACAACTATTATTTATGGAGTGCCACTGGGAGCTAGGGTTCTTTCCATATATAATACCTCTTATAACAACTCCTCAATTATTAGGACAGTCTTGGCTCCAAGTGTCAGACAACCAACTCACACTATCTTAAGCAAAAGTAGAATTCTTTGGGCTCATGTAACTAAGAGGAGAACCAAGTTTGTGCTTAGAATCACAGGAAGAATTTCAGGAAACAGCCTCAGCAACAGGCTCCAGAAACTTCCTCTCTCATTTTTACTTCTCTCTGTTTGTCTTTACCTGTTGATCACATTTCCTCCTACTATAGACAGGCCTAGTCCATCTGAAGAGGAACATGGCTGGCATGTGCCCAGTGGATATAAAATGCTACTTTCTCCCAACATGTGTATATTGGTCCCAGGGAAAAACTCTGATTAGACTGCCTGTGTCACATGCCTGTCCCTTGGACCAATCACTGTTTCTGGTTAGATGATTTGGCCAGAATTGGGTTCTATTCTCATCCTTTTGGCCAGGGGTCTGTGTCTACTCATAGGAGAAAGGTTTAAAAAGCTTAATAAGGGGATGCCTGGGTGGCTCAGTCGGTTAAGCGTCTGCCTTTGGCTCAGATAATGATCCCAGGGTCCTGGGATGGAGCCCCACATCGGGCTCCTTTCTCAGCGGGGAACCTGCTTCTCCCTCTGCCTGCCACTCCCCCTGCTTGTGCTCTCTCTCTCTCTAAAACTTTTAAAAGATTTTATTTATTTGTCAGAGACAGAGAGATAGTGATAGAGAGTACGAGCAGGGGGGAGAGGGAGAAGCAGGCTTCCCGCAGAGCAGGGAGCCCAATGCGATGCTCGGTCCCAGGACCCTGGGATCATGACCTGAGCCAAAGGCAGACCTTAACCGACTGAGCCACCCAGGTGCCCCAAATAAATAAAATCTTTAAAAAAAAATTAAAAAGCTTAATAAACAGATAAAAATAGGGCTACTATGAACAGCTGTGCAGGTTGCCTACTGGACAAGGGTACCAGCTGAGGGGCTAAGTAGGTAATAAAATCCTGCCTGTACTCTGCTCAGCCAGCCACGTACCCTGGCCCCAGCTACATCTGCTAGAAGAAAGGATGCCTTTTTTCTAATTTATGCAAAGATATCAAAGCAGCAGCGCTGGATGAAACAACAGTTACTTCAGGCCACTGGAAGCTCTAGGAAGTGAATCATGATTACCTCATTTTTAAGATGAGAAAATGGAAGGCCACAGGGGTAAAGTGACTTGCCCGAGGCTATATAGCAGGAAACAGTAGAGCTAGGATTCGAACCCGGGTCTCTGGCTCCAAAGCCCACGCTTTCCATGTGATAACTCACTCAGCTACCTGTCGGGGGGCGTGGGGCTCACCAGGCTCCTAATAGCATGAGGAAGAAGTGAGATAAGTGGATTCTTTGTGCCTCTTCTCTCTGCAAACCCAGCTATCCCCACGGGGATAATCTAACCAAGAAAACCAAGCCAAGCCCCAGACAAGACACTTCACAAAAAATGTTTGCAAACAGCTTGGAAGTCATGGTGTTTCCCTTAAAAAGGTAATTTCTTGCTTGGAACAGTGAGAAATTAGATGCAATCTGTTTTGATTTCTTCCCAATTTAGGACACGCTTTAGTGACCAATCTGAAGACATGCCAGCATCCTTCTGTCTCGAGGAGATGTTAGCTTCGTTTATGTCTCTGTTCATAAAGGACATCTAAATCATCCCACAGGAAAGGCGGCTCAAAATTGATACAGCAGACATGGAGACAGACTGAGCTGCTTCTTCCTGGGTATTATTATTAATAAGAACAGTAATAATTACCATTCAATGGGCATTTACTGTGTGTCATGCCTGATGCTAGAGACATCCATCCCGTGCAGCCCTAATAGAAAGTCAGGGTGGGGTGGGGTGGGGTTATTTTGGCTACTTAGCCTCTGAACACCCTTTCTGTTGGAGAAAAATCCTCCACGGGGTGATTCTTGGTGGAAGCTTGACCTGTTTCCTCCACAAAACCAAAAGACGTCAGAGCTCTGAGAACTCTGCCATATCTTTCCAGAACATTCCATTTTTGCTTAAATTAACCAATGTCTGTGTCTGCTGTTTGCACCCAAGCACCCTGCTACCTGAAAGTGTTCTTATCCCCATTTTACAGATGAGACTCTGAGACTCAGAGAGAGTATGAGACTTGGTTAAAGAGTTTTAAAATGAAGCTATAGAAGGGCAGAGCAGAGCTCCCTGAAGGCATGAGGTGATGCGGTCAACATAAGCAGAGCTTTGTAGTCAGGTTGACTTGGAGATGAACGCCAGTTTCACCCTCTGGGGGACCCCTAGCGACTTATTTAACTTCTCTCTGTGTCTCTGTGTCTTCATCCAAAAAATACAGATGGTTGTACCAATAACATGGAATTCTTGGGAGCATTAAAAGAAATCATCAAAAGAAAAAAAAAAACCCACGTATGCATTGCTCTCAACATCATGTCTGACACACAGAAAGTGCACAACACACGTTAGCTGTTCTATCTGTTATGGCTATTTGTGCTCATTAACCCCTTTCTATCGTGTCATAAGTGGGGCTTATCTGACCACTTACTAGGATTGTCCTGTCATCCCTTCCAACCCCCAGAGACATGGCTGAAGGAAAGTAGAGGGTGAGTAATAAGTCCACCTGCAGTAATATTCTACCTCTTGGCATGGGGGTGACTTCTGAAACCAGACCTTCACTCTGGTTCTTTCTGTGTCTCAGAAGAATCCTGGCACAAACCGGCAGAGGCTCAGCCTGTGCTCGTCGATCACACTAATGACGATGGATTGCCACCCCTTTGCCACTTGATCACCAGCTGCCCAGAGTTTTATCACCATTTCCCAGGGCAGATCAGGCCACCCCCAACTCCTGCCCACAAGGGCCTTTTTTCCCCCCTTACTCCGTGTCACCCAGAACAGAGCCAATTAAAGAACTCACTCATGTCTCCACCCTCCACCCCTTTAATTACAAACAATGCTGGGAGTTGAATAACACAGAACAAAAGACAGATTTATTTACCCCAGGATATAAACAAGATTATCAGAAACAAGCATTCAGAAGCCCTTAGCTCCTGGGAGAATTTTAATTTGCTGACCCCCTGCCTTACAGAAATCTCGGGTTTTTTCACATAATTATAAAACCCCAAGAGTTTCGCCCGCTTGAGTTATTTGTTGGCACACATTCACCACCCTGGGTTCTTGCTCTCATTGGCTAATCCTAAGTATCTCCGCTGGGGCTTTAAACCAGGCTCTTTTCAGACAACCCAGGAAGCCTGAAAGCAATTCTCTTGTCCTGGTGAAATTTTCCTATTGCAGGCTACCTGGTATGACCAGGGTACACAAACAGGAGCAGGGAGGAGGCACTGTTACATTGGCTTTTGGTCATGAATCATTTAACCTCACATCGAAATGGCAGGAAGCCATAAAGAGAATGCACTGGCTCCTGTAACTGAAAAGTCAACCATAAATCCGAGTTCAGGCACAGCCCAATTCAGCGGCCTCAAGCACGTCACTAGGCTCTGTCTTCGGATACCTGTTACCAGTTTTCCTCCGTTAGCTTCCTTCTCATGGGAAAGAAGGTCTCCAGAACGCTCAAGCTTCCAGCCTATCAGCTCCTAGAATTAAACGCCATTGGCTCAGTTTGGGTCACGTGCCCACCCTTGAGCCAATCACTGTGACCAAAGGAAGACATACACTGATTGGCTAGATCTGGGTCACATGCCCACTGCCGTCTCTGGAGGAGAAGGCCAATTCTGTTGCAAGCAGACAGACCGAGGCCCGTGGGTGGCTCGTGATCCCGGAGTCCTGGGGTCCAGTCCTGCATCGGGCTCCCTGCTCAGGGGGGAGTCTGCTTCTCCCTCTGACCTTCTCCTTTCATGTGCTCTCTCTCTCAAATAAATAAATAAAATTAAAGAAAAAAAAGAAGTAGACAGACCGAGGATGTCAGGTGGGTGAATCCCCAAAGAAAAACCTGGGTGCTCTACCCAGAAGAGGGGAGACGGATGCTGGGCAGGTGAGAACAGTGGATGACCGTCAGAGTGTTCCGTGGGATAGGGGCAGCAAAACACCCACAGTCTTCCAGGGACGGCTTGCAAGTGGTCCTTCAGCATCTGTTATAGGTTGAATTGTGTTCTCTCCCTCCTCCCCAGTTTATATTTTGACGTCCTCGTAACCCCCAGTACCTCAGAATATGACCTTATTTGGAGACACGGTCTTTACAGAGGTAACACGTTAAAATGAGGTCATGAGGGTGGGCCCTAAGCCAATTTGACAGGTATCCTTATAAGATGGAGAAATTTGAACACAGACAGATGTACAGGGAGAATGCCATGTGAATGTGAAGATAACCATCTATAAGCCAAGGAGAGGGGCGTGGGACGGATTCTCCCCCACAGCCCTCAGAAGAACCCAACCCTACGACACCTTAATCTGGAATTTCTAGCTTCCAAAAGCGGGAGACATTAAGTTTCTGTTTTTTGTTTTTGTGGTGGGGTTTTTGTTTTGTTTTGTTTTGGTTTGGTTTTGGTTTGGTTTTCATTTTTTACGACAGTCCTAGAAACTAATACAGCATCCTTGGAGGAAGATGGCAAGCCAGGTGGTTGGCTCATGTCTCACTTAAGTCCCTAAGAGACTCCTAAGCTCCACCCAGATTCTTGCACATTTCTGGGGCTTATGGCACCATGGTCACTCTTCCTTTGGGGTACCGATTCCCAGATGGGTTTTCTCTGCTCAATACAGCATTGATTCTGATGGGAAACTCAGCCCTTTTCCATACTTGCCCTCCAGAAAAAGAATCCACTCACCAAGACACGTCTGTACACTTTACTTAAGTCCTGGAGGAAGAAGGAAGAGATTAAGTTGTAAATTCACACAAAGCTTCAAACGTGAACAGTAAGAATTCATTCATGTTCTTCATTCATTCATTCCTTCAACAAAAAAAATTTTTTTGAGGGGCACCTGGGTGGCTCAGTTGGTTAAACCGCTGCCTTCAGCTCAGGCCATGATCCCAGGGTCCTGGGATCGAGCCCCACATCGGGCTCCCTGCTCAGCAGGAAGTCTGCCTCTCCCTCTGCCTGCCGCTCCCCCTGCTTGTGCTCTCTCCCTCTCTCTCGCTCTCGCTCTCGCTCTCGCTCTCGCTCTCTCTGTGTGTCAAATAAATAAATAAAATCTTTAAAAAAAAATTTTTTTTGAAAGTCTAATTTGTGCTGAAGCATGAGAAGATGCAAGATAGACAAGACCCTTGTATCCATGGAACTGATACTTTAGCTGGGAAAACATGATAAATAAGCAAGAGAATTTCAGTAGGAAATGTTGTGGAGAGAATAGCAGCGTTGGGTGGGCACTTTGGGGATGGCATTCTTAACAGAATGACATCTTTTTTTCCTTTAAAGATTTTATTTATTTATTTATTTAGAGCGAGCACGCATGCACAGGAGCGGTGAGGGGAGGGGCAGAGGGAGAGGGAGAAAGAATCTCAAGGGGACTCCGTGCGTAGCGGGAACCCAATGTGGGGATTGATCCCACAACCCCAAGATCACAACCGAGAGTCAGATGCTCAACCAGCTGAGCCACCCAGGCGCCCCTAGCAAGATGACATCTTTAGCAGGAGTTGGGGTGTCCAGAAATGCCTCTCAGAGGAGATGAAAGTGGGAGGGCCTAACTCTAGAAGAAAAGAGAAAGGGATGAGCCATATGAAGGCAGAAGACAGAGAGGACGGGAGAGCATTCCAGGCATCGAGATGCTTGAGAGGGTGAGGAAAAAGCCCCTGGGGCCAGGATGAGGTTAGGAAAGTGACCTCAGATCTCCGGAGCTTCCCTACCTAGTTTTATTATTCAGAGGCTTATCCATCTGGAAACTGCTGAGTATGCCGTAGGTTCTGCTCTGAGTACCTTCTGCAACCAGGTTATCCAGTACAAATATAACACTAGTTACATAATGCATTTTTAGATTTTTCTAGGAGCCATTTTTAAAAGAGGGAAATTGGTGAAATTAATTTTGGTAAGAGATTTTCTTTCACTTAATATACAAAAAAATATTGTCTTTTGGCATGTAAGCAATATAAAAACTGTTGAGATATTTTGGCATCCCCTTTTTTAGCACTGTCTTTGAAACTTGTATACATTTCATATTTACAACATGTCTTAATTTGGACTCGCCACATTTCAGGTGCTCAGTAGCCAGATGAGGCTATGGCCACTGCCTTGTACAAATTCATCTCTAACCATCCGATGGGAGGAGAAAAGTGGACCGTGGGGAAATTCCTTTCAAGAGTATAGTAGGAGCACCATGCTGCAGGTGCACATGGGCTAGAGTGTGGGAATGTCATCCTGACCTCTCAGGTCTCTTAACCTCTGTCTAGGAGTAAAGGTACAATAACAATATTAAAAGTGTCCAGCAGAGAGCTGCAGGGCCCATCATCTACCTGATGGTGGGGCCCCCTTCAAGGAGTGGAAATTCTCACTGGCAGACATCCTGGAACCAGGTCAGGCAATGAGGACGCAGACAGGCGGGTCTTAGGCTGGGCAGCAGGCAGCTCGGACTCCCGGGCAGGCAATGCCACGAGCACTGCAGGTGCTCACAGGGTAGGGGGAGCTCTGTACACGTCCACAGCTCCGAGCATGTTACCTCCGGTAGGTACGTGGAACATTCGATCCTGGAACAATCCAGTCAAGGCAGCATAAAAGTTGCAGCCTGTTCTTGCCGCCACCCTGGGCAGCAGGGTCCGTCCGGCGCTGGAGGGGAGGTGCGCCGGGCAGGGTGGCGGTAGCGGAGGCAGAAGGAAGGGAGCTGAAGTGACAAACAAGATGAATTTGTGAAACATGCACGTGTCCCCCAGGGATGGGGGGAGAAACCTGATTTTACAAAGGAAAATAAAAAGAAAATAGAGGGGAAAATAGAAAGGAAGAAAGAGAAACTGGAAGGGAGAGAAGCTTCTAGAAGTGGAGTAGGGTGAGAGCTTGAGCATCACAATGAAGGACTTAAAAGGAAGAGGAGCACCGTAGACTGATAAAATCTGGGTCCTGCTGGTGAATGAATGAATGAATGAATGAATGAATGAATGAATAAAAAACTGTGTATCCAGCTTCTGGTCTGAGCCCTTTCCATGGCTCATTTAATTTACTCCTCACAACAGCAGTGAGGCCAGTATGATTATCTCACTTTATGGATGAAGGTACTGAGACTCAGAGAGGTTAATTACTCAAGGTCACACAGCTAGAAACTCATACAGTCAAGAATTGAACCTGATTCTGCTCTTAAGTGCTACACTCAAACTTGTTAAGGGGTGTTCTGCAGGACACCATACCCAAAGATCTCTGTTAAAAAAACACAAACACATGCAAAATGGGGTGGGGGAGGGGAGGAGGTTGGAAAGTTTGATCAAGTAAAACTGGACAATGTGGCATATTATCACCTACTTGGAAAGTCACAGCACACAGCAGGAGGCTGGCACAGGCTGTTCTGGTTATCTATTGCTGCATGGCAAACAGCCATTGATGGTTCATTTTATGTGCCAACTTGGCTGGGCCACAGTACCCAGGTGTTTGGTCAAACACTAGTCTCCATGTTGCCACGAAGGTGTTTCTTAGACGAGATGAACACTTAAACCAGTAGACTTGGCGCACCTGGGTGGCTCGGTCGTTAAGCATCTGCCTTCAGCTCGGGTCATGATCCCAGGGTCCTGGGATCGAGCCCTGCATCGGGCTCCCTGCTCCGCGGGAAGCCTGCTTCTCCCTCTCCCACTCCCCCCACTTGTGTTCCCTCTCTCACTGTGTCTCTCTCTGTCAAATAAATAAAATCTTTAAAAAAACAAACAAACCAGTAGACTTTAAGTAAAGCAAATTAATCCTCCATGATATGGGTGGGCCTCACCCAATCGGTTGAAGGTCTTACGAGAGAAAAAGGCCACCCTCCCCATGAGTAAGGGAATTTTGCCTGCAGACCACCTTGGGACTCAAGCTGCAGCATTAACCCTTCCATAGGTCTGCAGACCCCAGTCTGTCAGTCCACCCTGAGGATTTTGAACATCATATATATACCTTATTGGTTCTGTTTACCTAAAGCACCCAGACTAATACCTCATATATAAGATATTATATAATACTAATATCTTGTATATATGTCTTATATATAACTTACACCTTATAATACTAATACTTTATGTATATGCAAAGTATATAAAGTGTGTATGTATGTATATATATGTATGTGTGTATATATATATATATATATATATATATATATATATATATATATGCAGCAGAGACCATCACCTTTATTCCACTGTGGCTGGGATTTCCACTCTGGTGCTTCCTCTAATGGCTCGAACTGTAACGGCTGTAGCCAGAAGACGCAATTCCCAGGTAGCTTTGCACTCACCTGTCTGGCGCCTTGGCGGGATGCCCGGAGGGGTGGGCTCAGCTGGGACTGCCGGCCACAAAGTCTACATGTGCCCCTCAGGACAGGGCAGCCTAATATGCCAGCAAACAAGGTTGAGGTGGTATGTCCTTTTATGATCTAGCCTCAGATGTCACACGGTGTCATTTCCACCATACTCTGTAGGTTTCAGATTCCGGGGGAGGGGATGAAGACCCCACCTCTCAATTGGGCGGGTGTGAGAGATTTTGCAGGGAGGTTATAAAACCTCCACAGAGGCCCCAAAGTAAAGACATCTGTTTAATTTTGCTTAACCTGGCTTTTCTCGAGATTCCACTTATCTATCGTCACAGGTGAAATCGTGTGTCCAAAATTCAGATGTTGAAGTCTTCACACACCCTCCCCCCTACCCTGGTATCCCAGAAAGTGACCTCATTTGGAAATACGGTCAGAGCAGGTACAATCAGACGAGGTCAGACTCGAGTAGGGTGGGTGCCAAATCCAGTATGTTTTGGTCCTTATAAAGGGGGGAAATTTGGACCCAGACAGACATGCACACAGGGACCAAGACATGCAAAGATGAAGGCAGAGGTCGGGGATAATATGCATCAGAGATTGCCCACCAGCCACCAGATGCTAGGAGAGAGGAGTGGACCAGATTCTCCCAGCCCTGAGAAGGAACCAATCCTGCTGATGCCTTGATCTTGCCCTTCTAGCCTCCAGAACTGTGTGGGAATACATTTCTGTTGTCTAAGCCTAGTTCCTGCTACTTTGTTCCAGCAGCCCGGGCCAACACAGGCATCAACTCCATTCGTGCTTCACTCACTCATTCATATTCCAGACCCTTCACAGCACGGCCCCTCCTGACTGCCATTCTCAACGCCAATTCCCCTCACTTTCTGTTCCCTGAAACTAAAATTTGGGGGAAGATTCAATAAAATAATATACTAAGACATCTAGTAAATAGAAAGTGTGCAATAAACAGCAGTCCCCTTTCTGTAGCTTTGGGTGCCCTCCCGGTTACTCCTGCTTGTTCCACCGACCCTGCCGCTTCGGTTTGCTTTCCTTCTTGGGCCTTGCATCCTGAGCCTCTCTTTCAGACACCTGAGCTGCGAGTCTCCTAAAGAGGCTGGAACCTGACTCCTACATAAGCTCCTCCTTCAGGTCCCATGCAGAACTCCCGGGCGGCCCCAAGGCGTGGGTGGGGGGGCTCACAAGGGCATGCGCTCTGGGGGAAAGAGCCTTGGGACATATCTGGGTTTGATGGGAGCAGTGGAAAAGAGGAAATGTTGCAGGGACGGACATATTGCTGAGCCTCAGCAGGAGACTGTGCTCACTCTGGGCTCTAATAAAAATTAGCTGTGTGACTTTGGGCAGGTCTCTGAGCCTCTCTGGGCCTCAGTTTCCCAGTTTATACAACCCAGATATCCTCAAAGATCCTCTTTCCTTTGTGATCTAGACAAGATTGATATAGCTATCTTTGTACAAATTGTAGAAAAATCTGATCTCCTTCCCAAGAGTTCTGTGAACTCCCAGGGATGTTTTTGTTTTGTTCTTAGTTCTATTTAAGGATCATCTGGATGTGCCACTCATGGGGTCCCTTTGACATGGGGGCAGGCAGATGAGGAATTCCGCTCCGTCCTCAACCTCCACCAAGCTAACTGCTCATATGAAGCCTGTATCGCGTATTTGATGCCCACCTCTGATTCTCCCGATGTGAACCCAATTTTCTGGAAACCACTCTTCGCCCACCTCAAACCAAGTAAATATGGATGTGAGGCCATCTCTGGCTCCGAGGGTGAGCAGGTGATCCAGCCCTGGCCAATCAGAGCATCCCACTGCCATGGCCACAGTGATTAAGATGGCCATATCATCAATCAAAGATGGTCATATGATCCTAGTCAATCAAATGAAAATTAGCCCTAGGCCTTTTTGGGAAAAACAACAACAACAGCTAGGAATCAATACCTGAGAATGAACAGTTGGCCTAAAAAATAAAACTGCTAGTTAATTTAGCAGCAAAAAAATGAACTTATTGAGGAATAGCAGTGGATTACAATACAGAACAAGCAAACTACTGCAAAACCGTAAGAAGTCCTCAGAACAAAGGGGAGGAACCCTCTTTTATAGAGGACAGTGGGAGTTGGGAAGGCTGTTATAAACAAAAAGTCCATTGGAGTAAACTGGGAGTTTGAAGTATAGTGGCTTCTCAATGGCTGAGTTGTAACATTCCCTCACTGGCTGGGCTGTTGCTGGGGGAGGAGGAAGCTTTTTACCACTATACCACTTTCCTACCCACCTGCAAGGTCCCTCTCTCCCCTTTAGGTAGGCTATTGACAAGGCATGGTAGGGCATGAGAGCTCCCCCTGCTGGCCTCCCAACTCCATTCTAAAGGAGGTTTCCTTTTCTTTTCCTTTTCTTAATTCTCACAGAACCAAAAAAGAAGAGATATAAAAAGGCACCAAGTGTTGGGGCACCTGGGTGGCTCAGATGGTTAAGTGGCTGCCTTCAGTTCAGGTCATGATCCCAGGGTCCTGGGATTGAGTCCCTAGTTGGGCTCCCTACTCTGCGGGGGACCTGCTTCTCCCTCTGCCCCGCCCCCTGCTTGCGTGCTCTCTCTCTGTCAAATAAATAAATAAAATCTTAAAAAAAAAAAAAAAACACCAAGTGCCAATAACATTATTTAAGGCCCTGGACCCAGCCATGCCCGGTGTATTCAATTCATAAGCAAATAAACACTCCTGGCTTATTTTTTCTTAATCCAATCTGATTTTTTTTTTAAGATTTTATTTATTTATTTGAGAGAGAGAATGAGAGAGAGAGAGCATGAGAGAGGGAGGGTCAGAGGGAGAAGCAGGCTCCCCGCCGAGCAGGGAGCCTGACGCGGGACTCGATCTTGGCACTCCAGGATCATGACCTGAGCCGAAGGCAGCCGCTCAACCAACTGAGCCACCCAGGCGCCCCTCCAATCTGATTTTTTTTATCTATCACTTGCTTCCAAAGACACCTGATATTAAACCTTACTGAAAACTTGAGAGGGTAGATAAATTTACAGCATAGCAATGCAAATAATATAAATTCAATATCAGATAGTCTTGTTCCTAGAAGTTCTTTGTTTTGCTAACTAAGCATCTGCGCACCTCTGCCACAAGGCTCAATGATCTCCATTCCAAATTCCTGTTTATTCTTTGCATAGCTACTCCCACAGCAACACCCTTCCCCCCCACAAGCGGTTATAAAAGTATTCCCCTAAACAAAGAAAATTCCCTCCCTGAGGGGAATTCTTGTACCAGCTATTGAGAAAATAAAATTTTCAGTCCCCTGCCTATTCAGTGAAGAGGCTGGACAAAACTTTCTCTCGAGTCCATGCAACTTAAAAAACTCTGCAGTTCAAAATACAATAAAGCCATTAAAATTGTGGCCTAGGAGAATGTTTTTCAAAATGTAAGTCAGAACCCATTAGTGGGGTCTTGAAATCAATTTACTGGGTCATAACCAGGATTCTTTTTCATGAAAAAGAATAAAATAGGAAAACAACCAGAGTACATCATACATAATAGAGGTGAGTAGTGGTTCATGAGACTTTTATTTCAATTAGAAATTGAGAGGTGCTGGACACACACTGAACTAGATCATAGTTTCAAATGTATTCTAACCATGGTACAACAAGTATGGAAGCTAATGGTGAAAATCAGTACTTGTAGGGGCGCCTGGGTGGTTCAGTCGTTAAGCGTCTGCCTTTGGCTCAGGTCATGATCCCAGGGTCTTGGGATCGAGTCCTGCATCGGGCTCCCTGCTCCACGGGAAGCCTGCTTCTCCCTCTCCCGCTCCCCCTGCTTGTGTTCCCGCTCTAGCTGTATCTCTCTCTGTCAGATAAATAAATAAAATCTTTTAAAAAAGAGAAAATCAGTACTTGCTGATGGTGAAAGATGTTAGTTAAAAAAAATTAGTATATGTACTGTGATCTGTTGTCAAAGAGAACAACAGAAGAGACAAGATATAGATGTAGATGTGGATATACCTGAAAATATACAGAATTATGTATACCAAAAGACTAAATTATTATCCCTAGATTGGGGAGAGGGGGTTTATGGTGTTTTTTTTCATTTTCCAGTGTATACCTTTTAAATCTTGTTTTTAAAAAGTTACTTCTATAGTAAATTTAATTTATTCCTACAGTAAATTTAAAAATTTCTTAAAGCCTATTTTTATTTTGAAAGGTAAGTATACTCCTAAAAACCTTCCAAGAAGACTACCTGGAAGAGAAATATACCCAAATATTAACACCGGTTTTGTTTGTCTGTTTTTGCTTAACTCTTTGTTTTAAATGTTCCCAGCACAGACAGGTGTTACTGTAAAAATAAAAATAAGAGGGAAAGTGTCAGTCTTAATTTCAGGATTCTTCCCCTGGGAGGAAGAAGTTTGCAGACAAAACTGGGAAAATCAGAACACAGTTAAGGGGTAGGGCCCGGTGGGGGTGGGGGGTCGGGGGTCGGGGTGGGAAGATATGCAAATCCTTTGAATGGATTTTCCACATCAGTGAGTTCCCTTTCTTCTTTCAGCTACTGGCTGATGAAGGTGTATATTCGAAAGCAGCTATTATTCATTCCAAATGTCATACTCCTCAACACCTGTTTGAAAGAGCATGTTTTATTGAGAAGGAAGTGTCACTGAAGCTACGAGAGAGAGAGAGACAGTTTCTACCCAAGTGCCAGAAGTCCGGGGACTGGCAGACAAGACACAGTCCTGTACTTCTGAGGCTGTCCTTGACCAGGATGCAGATGGCAGCAGAGGACAAAACCAAAGAGGGGAGGCAGGGAGAGTCTCTTCAAGGAAGTTATTGTCAGGAAATTGAAAAATTGGGCCACCCATCCAGACTGTCTAAACAATGACGCCCAAAAGAAGGTAAGAGTGGGAAAATTGCCTCCCAAATGGTTAGTTGAATTGTGAGTTCAAAACTATAAGTTATAAAAGGAAATTACAGGGGGGAAAACGTGGGAGGGAGGGAGGAGAGCAAGGAGGGAGAGGGGTAAAGGGAACAACAGTTGTAGACGAAATTCTCACCTGTCACTTTTCAGAAGAACAGGGGGAAATGCAGCCTGGGGAGGAGATGCATATTTGGGATCAGAGAAACACAAATGTAGACATTTCCACCTCCTCTTGGTAACAATCAATCGAGCGGCCTCATCTAGAATGCTCAGCGCTCTGGCTTCCGGGGAAGAAGCTGTTGTGCCCAAGCTTTGTGCCTGGAATGAGAAGCCATTGGTTCTTGCCTCTTCTTTTCAGGGGATAATAGTTTTTTGCTTCTGGGTGTAAAACGGGGAAAGGAACTGACAGTTACTTGTATTTGTGTGTTTTTTAAAGTGATGCAGGCACGTGGGTTAGGGAAAAATTCAAATACGACAGAAGGCCATCCCGTGTAAAGGAAGTTAAGCTCTATGCCATACATCTGCTTGGCCCCAGCCACCCCAGCCCCAGATCCACTTTCCACTTGTTTGGCCCCAACGGGCTCCTGTGCCTTCTGGCTTCCGGTGGGTTGAGCCAATGGGAACCACTGGCAGGAGAGCAGAGGAAAGGAGCGGGGTGTGTTTGGGGCATCCTTCCCATGAGTTTGCTTCAGACTGGCGGTGTCTCTCAACCACAGATCACCACTCCTCCCAAGGCCTCCTTCTCTACAAGATCTCTCTCCTTCAAACCCTCCCCTGATCCCATAGAGATGGCCACAGCTTCCTGGATTCTAGCCCTCGGTCACTGCACTTTGTCCCGTGTCCCCTACACCCATATTTGTGTAAATGGCCACATGGTAAATAATCCTGCCTCCTATCACCCTGACTCTGCCTTCCTGTCCCGCTGGGCCCTGACCTCTTTCTTCTTTCTCTCTCCTACCAGTCAGCCTATGATATACTGTGTCTTCCTCTCTCATTTTTTAAACTTCGCCTATCTTTTTTTTTTTTTAAAGATTTTATTTATTTATTCATGAAAGACAGAGAGAGAGGCAGAGGGAGAAGCAGGCTCCCAAGGAGCAGGGAGCCTGACGCGGGACTCGATCCCAGGACCCTGGGATCATGACCTGAGCCGAAGGCAGACGCTCAACCATCTGAGCCACCCAGGCGCCCCCAAACTTCGCCTATCTTGAAGATCGTGCTGGATGCTTTCTCTTTGCGCAGCTTCTACCCCACCCATTCTCCACTCCTCACAACCATGTTCTGTGCTTTTGGAGGCTGACCTGTATGGACTCATCCGTGGGCTCCTTTGCCCTGTGGCATCTAGTTGGGCCCCGCCGTTGGGGGCCAATTATAGATCAGAGGTACCTACAACAGATACGCAGGCAAGAGGTGAGTGAGCTTTGGGTGTTCATCCCTCTGCCCCCTCCCTGCCGAGTTGCTGCAGTTGACCATTTCCCTCTTCAGAAGGCCATAGCTCCTCCAACCGGACAGTCCTCTTCTGTGAAAAAAATTATATAAATAATTTGAGGCTTTGAATAATATCACTCTTCAGAGAGGGATACTTTTGATTGCCAGCAGTTAGGAGAGGGAAGACCACCCTTAATCGAGTCAGAGATTGAGTTGATTTAAAGCTGATTTTTAGTCTTTGCAAAGGAAAGTCCTTTTCCTGTTTACTGTCACTCTTATAGTATAGACCATTAGTGGATTCTTTTTTTTTTAAGATTTTATTTATTTATTTGAGAGAGAGAATGAGATAGAGAGAGAGAGCATGAGAGGGGGGAGGGTCAGAGGGAGAAGCAGACTCCCTGCCGAGCAGGGAGCCCTATGCGGGACTCGATCCCGGGACTCCAGGATCATGACCTGAGCGGAAGGCAGTCGCTTAACCAACTGAGCCACCCAGGCACCCCGGATTCTTTTTTTTTTTAATTTAAATTCCATTAGCAAACATATAGTACATCACTAGTTTCAGACATAGTATTCAATAATTTATCGTTGCATATAACACCCAGTGCTCATCATATCACGTGCCCTCCTTAATGCCCATCACCCAGTTACCCCATCCCCCCACCCAACTCCCCTCCAGCAACCCTCAGTTTGTTTCCCAGAGTTCTGCGTCTCTCATGGTTTTTCTCCCTCTCTGATGATTTCCCATTCAGTTTTTCCTCCCTTCCCCTATGATCCTCTGCACTTGCTTATATTCCACATATGAGTGAAACCATATAATTGTCTTCCTCTGATTGACTTATTTCACTCAGCATAACACTCTCCAGTTCCATCCATGTTGATGTAAATGGTAAGTATTCATCCTTTTGATGGCTGTGTAATATTCCATAGTATATATACATACCATATCTTCTTTATCCATTCATCTGTCGATGGACATCTCGGCTCTTTCCACAGTTTGGCTATTGTGGACATTGCTGCTATGAACATTGGGGTGCAGGTGCCCCTTCGGATCACTACATTTGTATTTTTGGGGTAAATACCTAGTAGTGCAATTGCTGGGTCATAGGGTAGCTTTATTTTCAACTGTTTGAGGAACCTCCGTACTGTTTTCCAGAGTGGCTGCACCAGCTTGCATTCCCACCAACAGTGTAGGAGGGTTCCCTTTTCTCTGCACCCTCGCCAACATCTGTCGTTTCCCGACTTGTTAATTTTAGCCATTCTGACTGGTGTGAGGTGGTATCTCATTGTGGTTTTGATTTGTATTTCCCTGATGCCAAGTGATGTGGAGCATTTTTTCATGTGTCTTTTGGCCATTTGTGTCTCTTCTTTGGAGAAATGTCCGTTCATGTCTTCTGCCCATTTCTTGACTGGATTATTTGTTTTTTGGGTGTTGAGTTTGATAAGTTCTTAATAGATTTTGGATGCTAGCCCTTTATCCATCAGTGGATTCTAACTAAGAGGAAGAAAGGAGGGAAGGAGGGAGAGAGGGAAGTGGAGGAGGGTGAGGAAGGAAGGGAGGGAGGGAGGAAGGCAGGAAGGAAGTTAATTCAGTTTTCCAAGAGGACAAAGAGCTAATTATGTTAGCCAGAATTTATTTTGTACCTCTTATGTGTTATGTTTCTTACCTAGCATATGTATTAACATACGTTTTGTATCTAATATGTGTAGATGACAGAAAAATATAGGCAAAGAGATAGGTAATTATGTCATTTAACCTGCTAATGGCCCCATAAGTTCAGTGATTTGGTTTTTATTCTTCATCATAAGGAAATAGAAGCTTATATAAGTTAAGAAACTTGCCCAGGGTCACCCAAGCTAACATATAAGATTGGAAATCAGGATTTAAACTCAGTTCTGTTTGGCTTAAATGAATGTTTATATCTTATGTAAAACAGCAGCTTACAAACAGGATGTGTGGCAGGGGTTCCTACCCCCTACCTGTGTGTTAGAATCATCTGGGAACTTTGTTTTTATTTAATTGAAAATTCAGTGATGCCTAATATTTAATTTTAAGTCACTAACTCTGCAGAGCTCTGCTGAGCCTCCCTCTATTATTCTAAACCCTCAGTGCCATCCTGCTCTCCCTAGACCTGGGAAATTCACATTTTTAAGGGCATAAATAAATGGGGGTGAAGAGCGAAGTGAAACCGAAGGAAGATGCGTGATGTACTTGTTTTGTCGGGCTGCCGGAACAAATTATCACCAAATGAGCGGATTAAAACAACAGAAACTGATTCTCTCGAAGTTCTGGAGCCAGAAGTCCAGAATCAAGGCAGCGGCAAGGACATGCTTCCTCCAAAGGCGCTAGGGCAGGACCCTTCCTTGCCTCTCTCCTAGCTTCTGGTTGTTGCTGGCAATCCACGCTGTTCCTTGGCATGCAGAGGCATCCCCAGTCTCCACTTTGGTTGTCACATGGCGTTCCCCCTGTGTGTCTTCTGTCTCTACCTTCAAATTTCCTTCCACTTCTAAGGACACCAGCCAGGGGATTAGGGCCCACCCTGATCCAGTAGGACCTCACCGCACCTTGATTATACCCACAAAGACTCTTACTCCAAATAAGGTCACATTTACAGGCACTGAGGTTTAGGACCTGAACACACCTTCTGAGGGGGACACAATTCTATCCATACAGGTAGGAAGCACGTAGTGAACAGGAAATTGTAGGTGACTTGAAAATCCATGGAAATACCCAGCAGGGGGAGTGTTTTCTTACCCGGGAAGGGGGTTGGAGAAGTCTTCTGTGGATGTTCAATAAAACAAGGCTTCCCCCAAAGGCTAAAGAGTAAGTCTTCCAGGTGACTTGGGAAATCCCAGTTGTCTTGGCAGGGCTTGCAGCTATGACCCCAGGTCGTTCTGTTGAACTGAACACACACATACCGCTCTTTAAATGAAAGAGCATCCAGACCGTGTGACAGAGTGCTGAAGTCAGTCACTGAGTCAGTCATCAAACCTGGGTTAGTCTCAGGCAACCTCTACCACTAACAAGGTGCTAAATCCCACAAGCTTTGATTTCTACCTTTGTAAAACGGGACTAAGAATTCCCTAATTCCCACCCACCCCACAGCCCAGGTTGCTGTGAGATGAAACATGTCCAAATGGAGAGCATTATTCATGGAGGAAGCTTGGGCCACATCCTAGAATCCAGTGCGGGGGAATTCACTAGGAATATTCCTTGGAGACCACACCACTTCCCCCACGACTGTGCCTGGTATACCAAAGCAGAGAAAGAAAGAGGAGGGAGAGGATCATAAGCATTGCATTTTCTTCTTCTCATTTACAGAGATCCACCCTTCTCAGGGTGCAGTTTGGAGGATAAGGCAGGAATGGGCTCTGGGATCACAGACCTCCCAAGAGTCCATGTAGCCAGCAGGAACTCTTCTTTAATCTAACGAAGTACGGGAATCCTCGGAGGTGGTGCAAATGCACATTAGCCAGTGGTATTTCGTCCTGGCAGCAATTCATCGATAGATGGCCAGCTACCAGGTGTCAAGGGAGCCCCAAGTTTTCCTTTTGCCTTGGGCCCCATCATTTGTAAATCCAGTGCTGGCATTTTAGTAGAAACACCCAGAAGGAGTTCTCTGGGTCTAGCTGCAACAGAAGAGTATATTACAGATATTCACAAAACGATGACTTTTCCAATAGGTTTTTAATGCCAAACATATGTACTCCTTGCCGAAATTCAAATGTTTAGCAGATTCTGAGATTTCACTTCAACTACCCCAGCTGGCGTCCGACACATTCCACAATTTTTCTTCTACTTGATAACATCTATTTTTAATCCCTTCAGATGCCTTTCTTTTTGGCAAATTGGGAGGAGAGAGTGCCTGTCGCTCCGCGTCTTTCAGTTCGTATTTTGCATAAATCAACCAGGAATTAAGAATTAAACAATCACTTCATATCTTAGTTGTCAAATATTTCACTGTTGGGAGATGCATTTACATATCTGAAAACATGTTGGCCTCTCGGTATGTCGGGGATGTGGAGAATATATAAAGAAACTCATTGGGATACCGATGAGAACAACAGCAAGAAAGTGATTTGGGGCCAGGTAGTCAAGGAAGGTAGGAAGTCCACGTAACCAGATGAGGGGGAGGGCCTGACCTCCCTGGTTATTCCAGTCAACACTGACCTATGTCAGGTTCCCCAGAAGCAGACCCAGAACAAGAGTTTGGATAGAAGGGGTTTCCTTGGGGGGCCATCCAAGCAGTATCTCAAGGGCGTGGGGAAGCGAAACGGGGAAAATGAGGAAGCCAATGCTTCCTCATCCATGAACAGGCAACTGCTATCAGCAAGTCAATCCTGAAGGAGACCTCTGGGGGATTACAGAGCACACTCCAGAGATGTCCTACCCACGGGGCCAGCAGGTGAGGTATTAACCACAAACTCCTGCCCGTCATTACTTTCCATCTACCCCTGTGGGTGTTAACTTCTTGCACGTCCAGGCTGCTCAGTTCAAAGAGAACACAGGCTTATGGCCCTATGGTTCCCAAACTAGGCACCGAGGCACCCCAAGGTGCCACAGAAAATTCACAAGAGAGGCTAGGGATACTTTAAATATTTGAGGGAAACAAGGCGACATCTATTCAACACTGCGTGAGCTATTAAGGTGAGATAACTCAATGGTATGGGTTGATTTGTGCCCCCCCACCTCAAATTCATATGTTGAAGTCTTAACCCCCAGTAGCATAGAATGTGACCTTATTTGGTTGAATACCTCTAGTGCTGGGGAGCTCATTCTCTCCCTATGGAACATACCCCTTCTTAGAAAAGGGAAAGAGCATACCTCGAGCCCTTACTGGGTACTAGGTTCTATACATTCATTATTTCACTTAGTGCTCCCACCTGTATAAGGTGGGCATGACCATCACTATTTACATATGTGGTGAAATTGAGACTTGGAAGAGTAAAATCCCTTGACCAGGATCTCATTACCAATAAATGGCAGAGCCAAGATTCGAACACATGTCTTTTCAATTTCAGAGCCTTTTCTACTTGGAAATGTTACATGGCTCTGACAGGTGGGTGTTAATAACAAAAGACATAAGAGCTGACCTTTACTGAGCTCTTCCTTTTTCTAGGCCTGGTGGATTATCTGTTTGGTTTTCCTCATAGTCCTATAAGATTATCACTGAGGCTGCTCAGCAGCCAAGTCAGTCTAGCCCCAGAGCTTATGCCTTTTATTTATTTATTTATTTATTTATTTATTTATAAATATTTTATCTATTTATTTTAGAGAGAGAGCGAGCGAGTGAGCAGGGGGAGGGGCAGAGGGGGAGAGAGAGAGAGAATCTGGAGCAGTCTCCGCCCTGAGCACAGAGCCCGATGCAGGATTCAATCCTATGACCCAGAGATCATGGATCTCATGACTCAACTGACTGAGCCACCCAGGTGCCCAGAGCTTATGTCTTTTAAATGGTAACCCTGCTGTGTATTTCCTCATATTGAGCCTAAACCCTCTTCCTATTCTCTGGACGCATACAGAGCTAGCAGAGTCCTTCTTCACCAAGCCTGCCCCTCAAAGCTGCATGAAGACAGCCCTTTGTCTTTCTGTTCAGAGCTGAATATTTTCCATCTTGTCTCACTTTCTCATCCCAACTCATCCCCAGCCCCATCTACTGAACACAGCTCAGTTTATCTGCATCCTTCTGAAAGCACTTGCTGATTGCTTAATGCTGCCCACAAAGGAAACAGGAGGACCAAAACTTCCTGTGAAAGGGAAGGTCAGACTGAGTCTTCAGACGATGGTGAAAAAAATTATGACTTCCAAGCATCGGCGTCTGGAGCTGTGTGGCAGGGCACTTTGTATTTGATGGAGGGTCATCTTGCAGCTGATGCCTTCTAAAGAGAAACTGAGGTCATCGCATGGCCAAGATGACATCATAATCCTCAGCAGCTCAAGGTTTAGAGATAAAACATGAATCAGATTGATTCCGTGTGAAATAATGCCAAGGATAAAGGATGCAGATTGGAACATGTGCAGTATATCTTCCACAAGCTGAGAACCTACCCCATAGGGTTATTGGAAGAATTAAATAAATTAATGTATGGAAAGTGCTTAGTAGAGCACCTGGCATGGAACGAATGATCAATAAATATTAGTATTAATATCAGCTGTGAAATGAACACTGCATGTAAAAATGAGTAATTCTTTCTGGAGATGAGATGTCAGGAAATAATAATAGTTGCCACTAGGATTCTTTATGTGCTCAGCCTTTACATATATTATCTGTTTTAATCCTTGACAACCTGTGGAAAAGTTATTTCCCCCTTTCTAAAGATATGGAAGCCAAGGCTCAGCAAAGTTAGGCATCTTATCCTGGGTCATGAAGCTAAATGGTTAAGAACTTGGGTTTTAGACTCAAACAGGTCTGGCTTTTTTTTTTTTTTTTTAAGATTTTTATTTATTCTTGAGAGACAGAGAGAGAGAGAGGCAGGCTTCCCGAGGAGCAGGGAGCCCGATGCGGGACTCGATCCCAGGACCCCAGGATCACAACTTGAGCTGAAGGCAGACGCCACCCAGGCACCCCAAGGCTTTTTTTTTTTTAATTTTAAGATTTATTTATTTATTTTGGAGAGAGAGAGTTGAGCGCAGGGGGTAGGGGCAGAGGGAGACAGAGAATCTCAAGCAGACTCCCTGCTGAGCGGTGAGCACAGAGTGTGTGGGCCTCCACATGGGGCTCAATCCCACCACCCCAAGATCATGACCTGAGCGGAAATCAAGAGCCCAGCACTCAACCGACTGAGCTACCCAGGCGCCCCAAACAGGTCTGGTTTTGAATCCCAACTCAGGAGCTTTCTGTGTAACCTAAAGCATGTCATTCAATTTCTCTGTGCCTCAGTTTCCTAGTCTGTTAAATAGGGTAATAAAATACTTTCCTTAAAGATGTGCTATGGGCAGTGAGTCAATATATGTAAAATACTCAGAGCAATGTCTAGCACATTCTAAATACTCATTAAATGTATACATGTGCATGGGGGGGCTTTGAAGTATGCATAGGAGTTTGTCAGGTGGAAACAGGAGAGAAATAGGCATCTCAAGTTAAAGTAATTGTGGGGCTAAAGGCACACATTTAGCTACCCAACCTAAGGCACAAGAAATCACTAGTGGGTTAGTGGCAGGACAGAGCAGAGTTTGGAAGGAAGGAGTTGCTTGTAGTTAGGTGGAAAGAAAAGGTCCTCAGGTCTAAGAGGACAAATCGGAGTTTGGAGAATGTGGCTCCCTGGTTAGTCCCAGCTCCCGGCCACCATCCCAGCTGCTCCGTAGAGTTCGCGACTCCGCCCCCACCAATCCCAGCCAATGAGGAAGCCCTCCACTGCGTCTCGTTGCCAGGCAACTGAGTTGACCACTACCTGGCAGTTAGCTGGCTTTCTCTACCTAGCACTGGAAACCTGAGTCTCACGCCTGGGCCACCTTAGGGAAGGGGGCTGGTGGCCCCTCTGTGGGCCCCCTTCAGATTTGGTCAGTGGAGGCTAATTTTTTTTGTTGTTGTTCGTATTTTATTTTCGTTTGTAGTACAGAAAGATATCCCCTTCCAAAGAGGGGAAAGCTCGTGAAAGTTTGTAACTGTCTAAAAACTGAGTAATTCCGGGCTTGCCTAATTCCAACCCCTCTGGACTTCCTTATTCTGTTAGTGGGAAACCCAGATGATGTGCTTTCCTTACTCCTGGGTCAGAAGCCTCTGACCTCTTTGGGGCCCGTGTAATTGGCTTTGGGAATCAGGAAGAAATTGCTGGAGCCTCTCACACCAGGGGCTGCTGAAGTAGAAGATTCTGGAAAAACCCCTCTTTGAGGAGCCCAGGCTATGCCTGAGGGATTTCCAAGATGACCAAGATACCAGCCACCAAGAAGATGCAGAGTGTCCCCAACTCGGGGGCCCTCTGGCCCTTTTATGTCTCAGAACATCTGACACAGGTAGGTCTCCCCTCTCCGCCGAAACCAAGCATGTTTTCAAGACCAAGTGAAATAGAAATTAGCCTTCAGGCCAACAAGGGACAGGGGAAGAGAGAAGTCCTGGTGTAATTAAATTGTCGAGACACATCCCTGCTGCTATCAATGGTTGGTTTCTCGTAAAGAATGAAAACGCCAGGCAGAACACTGAGCTGGGCCATTCTATTAGCCAGTAATTCCAAAATGATAGACTAAATCAGCAGTGACACTGTAGAACATCAGGAAAAAATTAAGATGAATTGTAGGCTTGCCATTGCGGAAATTATTTTTGGAGATCCACTGGGCTCGAGATACAGGCACATCCCCTCTCTTATGGAAAGACTTCAGAGTCAAACTTTCGGTTGTGAAGCCTGACTCTGCTACTCGCCAACTATTGATAAAAGACAGGTTGCTTAGCATCCCTGAGCCTTTATTCCCTCGTGTCTGCAAATGAGACCAGGAACATCAATTAGGCAGAAACAATGTTAGGACTAAGGAAGCTATGGAAATTGGTTAGCAGGATGCTAACACTTGAGAGTGTGTATATATGACATAAAATTCTGTTGTTGATTTAAAAAAAAAACAGAGAAGAATCATTACTGTGTAGTTCATGACCACAGTCAAGTGTTTCTGTTTTCAAATGATCATTGATGTAGGAAAGATGTTATTAGGGTTCGAAGCCGACGGCCAAGAAAGTCTTGAGACGTCTTTGGTGCAAAAAGGTGATTTTATTAAAGCACAGGGGATAGGACCATGAGGAGCGGCCCATTATATACTTTCAAGTTGGGAGGGGGTGAGGAATAGCGGAAGTCTCTAAGGAATTTTGCAAGCATGGCTTCCAGGACCTTGAAGGGGCTAGCTATTGTTGGGAAAAGGTCATTTATTACCATCTAATAAAACCTTAGTCATGAGACCCTTCAGATGTATATCGGTGGGCCATATGCTTGGGGGATGACTGCCAACACGTAACTTGGAGGGTTTAGAGATAAAGGAAGTTTCCGAAGGAATTCTTACATGTTAAAGTAGACTTACAGGATCCTGGGGGTTTGGGGGAGAGGTGGTCAGGCTAGGACTGCCTTTTGCCCTTAGCAAAGTATTAACATTGAGGCAGCTGAGTCCCTAGAGGAATGTCACTCCCTGTTTCAAGGACTTGTCAATGGGCTGTAGGTAGTAAGGAAATTTAATAATTTTTCTTCTGCCTTTGTTTCCCACACCAGTCATAACTGGGTAGGCCTGTCCTGTCTTTGTTAAGTGTGTCTTTGTTATTGTATTCACACACTGCACACTGTATGTCACCACCGATTGGCTAAGGTAGGGGAACAGTGGAAAGGAGAGTCACAGGCAACCCCAGCCCACTGTGGCATATCTTATGGCTCAGAGTCCTGCCCCAGAAAGGAGGGCCTGGGGAGAAATCGGTGCCCAAAGGAGACCTTAAAATTCACCCCTGGCTCCCTTGTAGTCCAAAGTGTTTCTGAGCTTCTCCCTTCTAAGAATTAACACATCTGTAAGCACCCCTCATTGTTCAGCATTCTTAGTGAGGTCACTCTGCAAGATGCAGTCTGTATGTATCTCCTTTCATCTCAAAATGCTACACAGAAGTGAGTTCCATCTGGAGCAGTCCCCCTCTGGGACTGAACTTCTTTAGCAATGGGGGGAGAGAATGAGGAGCGAAGTGTGCTTTTAGGAAGCAGAGGGGAGTGTGAGAGCTTGGGCAAGGGACCCAAACAGCCTGGGTTTGAACCCTGGATCTGCCCCTTAGCAGCCCTATCACCTTGGGCAATTTGCAGAATGTCTCTGCTTCTGTGTTACCATCTGTCAAAGGGGAAGTCTCATTGTGCCTTCTCTTGACACATAGCAAACCCTCCCTAGAATTTAGTTACATTGTTATTTCATCCATTTAGCAAACATTTATGGAACTCGTTACTGTTAAACACTTGCTCTTGTAACGAATGGGACTTGATCTTAAATATTTCATGATCTATAGTGTATATGTTTGGGATGGGAAGTGAAGGATAAGAAATAGGTAATTATAATGCTGAGTAAAAAGCATCGTTGGGTATCGTGAGAATTCAGAGAAGGACAGCTAACTTGTCTGCATGTGTTTGTGTGTGTGTGTGTGTGTGTGTGTGTATGTGTCAGATTTGCGGAGGGAAGAACCCATGTACCCCAGTAAATGCAATAGAGTTTTCCATCTTGGGATAGAGAGATGAAGAAAGTAGAGGAAGGTACAGAGGTTGGAATGGCCATGTCTTTCTTGGGAAGAGGGTTGGTGGAACTCAGGAAGGTCAAGGAAAGGGAAGGCAGTTTCCAGGGAACCGCTGGATAAACTAAGACTTCAGGCACGAAAGCCTCCTTGAAATCCCGCTGCCCCTGCCCCACTTTCAAGGAAATAATGAAGACTCTAGGGTGTCACTGGCTCACATCTGAATTAGCATGCTTTTAGAAATTGCAACTTTTTAGAGCTACTGTAAAGCATTGGTTAACCTAAACAAAGCTAACTAGAAAGTGACAAACCACAAGAAAATGTGTACAGATTAGGAGCAATTTCTGGTGTCAAACCAAATCAAACCAATTATAATTGCAGCAATGTAAATAACAGTGGTAACAATTGGCACGTCTTGAGTATTTACCACCTGCCGGATTCTGAGCTAGATCTTTCAGAACCACCTGCAACACTTCAAGGTGAGCTGTTACCTCCTCACAAGAAGGATGGCAACATGGAGAACCAGGGAGAACAGATCCCTTATCCAAGGATACTGGCCAGCAGGGAACAGATTTGAACTTGGATCTGTCCCCAGGGTTGAAGCACTCCCTGCCTCCCCATGCTAATCAAGCAGTGAGAGAGAGGTTAGCATGCACCACAGGGGGTTAGAAAAAGAAGGTGTAAGTGCAGTCATTGGCTTCAAATCGCTTTCAGGTTTATTGGGGGGCAGGGGGTGCCACATAGAGGATGACAAATGCCAGGCAGCCTGGTAAGCATCCACTGAGGAGTGACTGAGGAAGGAGCTGGTTTCTCAGAGGAGAAGGGTGAAGCCACACTGGGCTGCATGGTAATACCACCGACTACGGGTCCACCATGCCCTAGTGTAATGACACGTGGGGGAACCCCCCCACCCCGAAAGGATCCTGAAGCCCTCTGAAGCTAGGCATTTTCCTTCTTACAGGATGGAAGGCGCTACAAGGTAACTAATGTTGCAATGGCACCCTGCCTTGCACAGTCTTCATGGAGTTTTTATTTTTATTTTATTTATTTATTTATTTTTAAAGATTTTATTTATTTATTAGAGAGAGAGAATGAGAGAGAGAGAGAGCACGAGAGGGAAGAGGGTCAGAGGGAGAAGCAGACTCCCCGCTGAGCGGGGAGCCCGATGCGGGACTCGATCCCAGGACTCCAGGATCATGACCTGAGCCGAAGGCAGTCGCTTAACCAACTGAGCCACGCAGGCGCCCTTCATGTAGTTTTTAAAAAAACATGAATAAGATATGCAAATCCTCTGCTGGAATGTCTTTTGTTGAGGAAAGCTTGCAGCCCTCCACCCCCCCATGTTGGGCTCCCTAATCTTTGAGGGAATTCCTTTTCCCTTTAACTCCCTTTTCCCTTTGTTTCCCAAGGAAGCAAAAGAGAAGACTAACAGGATTAGCCATGGGGAAGGGAGGGGATCAGGGCGTGTACAGATTACCAGGAACACATTTTCTTCCTTGAAAGGGGCTAAAAAAAGAGAGGCACTTAGCACACACCACCTCCATGTTCTAGAATGGAAATGCAGAAATGGCATTTGGCAAAAACTATAAAGCTGTGGAATCCTTTAGACAAGCTCTGTCTCTCAGTGCCTGAAGTTTCTACCACGCTGTCATTAAAACCCAGAGAGAAAAGAAGCAACTCTAATTTGGGCAGATCCTGAGACAGCCAGGATTCATACTTGGCACTCTGTTCATATGCCTAGCTTAGTGTTAAAAAGATTCTTCAGCAAACAACGTGAGTTCAAACCCCAACTTTGCCACTTACCAGGTTGTGTGGCCTTGAGCAAATGAGTTACCTGAGCCTCAGTTTCCACATCTGTGATAACGGGCACATCGCATTTTATCTAATTTAAGACACCTTCCATTTCAAGATGCGTCATAATCTTTTTGTGCCACTAAGAAAGAAAACTCTACTGATTAAACTATAACCTACTTTCAATTATAAGATATGCCCCAGTTTCAGAGATGCTAAATGTGGAAAGAAAACGTGCATCTTAGAATAGATGAAACAGCTAAAAGTGCTCCCCTGTCGTAGGGTGTTGTGGGGATTAGATGAGCTGATATGGGTAAAGCTCTTAGAACAGAGCCTGGCTCAGAGTAAATACTATGAACTGTTAGCCAGTATGGCTTTGTTTAATCCTCTATTGGCTCTGTGATAGAGGTGTTCTTATTAACCCCTTTAGTACCTGGGTAGACTGAGGCTGGAAGAGCTCCCAGGTCTAGTTCTCTGCCAAGAGGGGAGAAGGGGGCAAATTAAGCAGAATCCCAGGTATAGAGAAGACCTTGGCCTAAGCATCTCTGCCCCCCCCCCCCCCCCCACCCCTGTATGATAAGAGAAATGCCCAGAGAAGGTCTTAGGAGTCCAGCCCAGTTATACACTGAGTTGGGCTGCCTGGAATCAGAAAAGGAGAACGAAGGTATTTTAGAAAGCGATCCCCCAACAAGAGAAACCTGGAGTCTCAGCGTAAGTCGTTCCTAGCCGCAAACATGAAGTGATTTTCCTTCTTGTCCAGATAGGAGAAACTGTGGCCTGAAGAGGTAAGTGGTGAGTCATCGCCCGTCTTTGTTGGAAGTGGCCTCAGCGCTGGTTGATTTCTCTGGCCTCTAATCACAGAGACCACGCCCCCTGCCCTGAATCACTGATTACGCTGGGGGGAAAAAAAAAGAAAGAATAAAAGCTCTCCGGACCACTTGAGATTCAATTCTGAAGAATCCCACCGGCTGCACCTTCATTTTTATACGACTCATGACTTAGGCCAGGGAAATAGCAACCAGTCCCTTTCTCTCTCCAAGGGATTCTTAGCGCTCCATTGTTAAATGCATGAGCCGATTGCAGAATTCAAGTTGCTTTGTTTTGTTGTTTTTCTTTCTGCCCTGATGCTTTGGGCTGGTAATGCCTGCCTTGGTGAATCTTGCTGTGTCTAACTGCAGGTCCATGCGACAGTGAGCTGCCCTCCATGATAAATTGCGGGGCAGGTGCACGTTCATTACCTCCTGACACGGGAAGAGCGATAGGCACTTTCTTTATGCTGGACCAAATGAAGCAAGCTCTTTGTCTGGGCTGCAAAGAGGCAGCTGCTCTCCATGGGGGGCAGGGGGTGGGTGCGGTAGAAGAAACACATCAAAGAATCTAAGGGATGTGATACAAGCTCAGTGACTAGGGAGGAGCTCTGCCTTTGAGGTCAAACAAAGATGGGTTCAAATCTCCTCTTTGACAGTCTCTAGTAGGGCGCTCTGTGAAATGGGTCGAATTATAATCGGGTCTACTGCATCGATGTTTTGGAAGGATTCAATAAAATCACACATGTGAAATACTGAGCACAATATTGGGACACAGTTAACCACCCCCCCCCACGCCTGTAAGTGATGGCGGTAATTATCACCAGTGCTCCTCGTTCTCAGACTGGACAGGAGTGTCACTCACTGCTTTGAAGACGTGTCAGCCCAGATATGAAGTCTGGAGGAGGCTGTGTGTTAACTACAAAGTCCCACAGTGAGGCCAAGTCCCAGCTTAAGGGCGGAAGGGAAGAAGCAGGTTGAAGGATATTTTTTTAGAACTGGCCTGAGAGTAGATGTGCATGAAGGGTGGGGTGCCCTGCAGGAGAAAGTTCATTCAGGTGACAGAAATGCTTGACCCAGTTAAAAACTCTAGTTGTAAAAATGGGGGTGCCCCTATTCTGAGTTTCTTGGATTTAACTCTCTCGGCCCAGTTCCATCATTCATGTTTGAATCCCATGAAGAACCAGAAGGAAATGAGAAAAAAAGGAAAACTCTGTGTATCAGTTAGGATCATTTTGGGTTACAAGTAAGAGAAAAACCGAAAAGCAATGACATAAACAAATATGAATTTATTTTCCTCATACACGAAATCTGGAGGTGAATGCCTGCCGGTATTGGTTCAGAAGCTCGCCAATGTAGGAACGGACAGGTCTTTTCCCCTCATGGTCATAGAATGGCTGCCCCAGCTCCAGGCATCATATTCATATCCCAGCACAAAGAGGAGAAAGTGGAGAATGTGAGCTATGTTTGTCCCTTTTATGAAGGCCTTCCAGGAACTTTGCTATTTACTCTTATGTTTCATTTGCCAGAATAGTGTTGCCTGCCTTTTCTAACCGCAAGAACACCTGGGAAACTGTGTAGCTAGCATGAGTGTGGAAAGCAAAGGCAAAGGAGAGACGAGAAAGTATAGGAGATAGGTACTGGATGGAGTGATCAGCAGTGACTGTGAATCACAAATGATTTCCCAAAAACTCAGAAACTGGGTGTCCCAAGCAACCCGGTGACTGGGGGGCTCTGGGGCCAGGGGAAGGGTAGAGGCCCTCAATAGAAGCATTCAGTCCTTCAACGAATATTTGTATATGCCAACCATGATGCTAGTGTTGGGGATACAGAAGTGAAAAAAGGCCATCACATGAGACACGCTTCTGGAAACTCTGCAAAAAAAATAGAGAGGGATAACAGGAAGAGAAAGAGCTGAGACAGTGGACTGTGCACCATCTTTATTGCTATGAGCCCCCGTCTGGTTCCACCGTGGGCTGGGGGGGTGCTTGAAGAAACTCGGGTTAGGCAAGCCTTTGCACGACTGTGGAATGAGCCCTGTCCTCGACCCCCTTTCAGCAATCCCAGAGCCTGTGGAGCTGTGAAATTCAGAAGCTGCAGAATCTGTGTGGGGTTCGGTGGCAAGTAAGCACTTACAGAAAATCTGACAGAAGCCAATTCAACCTTTCTTGGACTGAATAAACCAACAGATTTTTCTCGAAGATCTTTCTGACAGCTAACTTCAAAATCATAATGGTTGGTAATGGGATACCTTCTATCATGAGATGGTGGCATTTTTTCCTTCTAAATTCCTGTGTTCAAACTCTACTGAGAAAATTTCTTACAGGGCTCAATTTTAATCGAATGCCTTTCTGCCTAAATTGGAATTTATGCAATCGGTAGTTTTATTTAATAACTCAAAAATTAGCTACGTCTGGCGACCAGCTTGCAAGCCTGGAAATGCCTCGGGGTTTCTGGGTTTCACAAAGGTGAGAAGATTGTACTGCTGGGATAGTTTCTGGGATGGGTCCAGTGTTGTCGGGGCTTCAAAGGGTCCATGGTGGGCTGTAGCTCAGTGGTAGAAAAGACAGGGAATAATGCCCCATAGTGGCCTGGGACATGAGCAGAGTCACCTTCTACGGTATATGTTTAACACCTACCAGGACAGACTTTTTGGGGGGTCTTCTCTCAAGGAACCCACAATTCCATTGAGAGAACAAATTCATAAATATCCATGAATCAAGACAGCACATAAGAAGTACCAAAAAGAAAAGTTGGGACGCCTGGGTGGCTCAGATTGGTTGGGTGTCTGCCTTAGGCTCGGGTTGTGATCCCAGGGTCCTGGGATGGGGCCCCACGTTGAGCTCCTGGCTCAGCAGGGAGCCTGCTTCTCCATCTCCCTCCTCCCCTGCTCATGCTCTCTCTCTCTCTCTCTGTCTCAAATGAATAAAAAATAAAAAAAATAAAATAAAATAAAACAAAAAAACATATAGGAGCTTGGAGGTAAAAATAAGTTCTATCATGGGAAGACATGCACAGTGAAGCCTTCGGGTCTGAATCAATGTTGGCTAGATGGAAGTTGAGGTGGTACGAGACACTGAACCAAAGCTAGAATTTACTTTCTAATAGGGGAAGGGGCAGGGCAGAGGACTACCATGCTCCTCCAGGGAGCACATTCTTTCTTTCCTGGAACCCTGCCTGACAAAATGCTGCCCCACAGAGCTCCAGTGGATAAACCGTTCCACACTATCCCTCTTCATACACAAAGTTACCCAAGTTTCCATCCCAGGGTGTTGTCAAGTTAGAGAGGATTTCACTCCATGGGTTCTCATTAAAGTTTCAATAATCAGAAAGGTCCAGTGTGTTATTTCTTTCAAGGCTTTGAATTTCGGCAGAGTAGCGTTTCTCGATCTTGGCACTGTTAACATTTTGGGCCGATAAGCCGTCCTAGGCTTTGGAGAATGCTGAGCAGCATCCCTGGCCTCTGTCCATTGGACATCAGTAGCAGCCCCCTCCCCAAGTTGCGACAATCAAGCCTGTGTCAATCAAGCCTGTGTTCAGATCTTGCCGAGTGCACCCTAGGGGACAAGTTTATCCTGGGTAGAGAACCACCACGGTGGAGGACTCCTATAGTCCTCAACACCTTGCCCCAGTTGAATGCTTATCTGATGGTGAGACATTTCCTCTTTCAATAAATGATGCCCTTGCACACCCAACTGTTCAGGGAGAAACCCAAACTTCCTCTTTGACCCCTCCCTCCCCATCAACCCTTAGCTCCAACCAGCTGCCTCAGGGCAGGTGTTCTGCCCACACTGCCTCCTTCCCCAAGGTCGCTATCCGGTCCAGGCTACCACTATCTGTAGCCTGGACTATTCCACCGGCCCCCTACCTGGGCCTCATTACCTTCAATTTGAACTTCCAACCCGTTCTCTTCCAATGCAAGTAGGATATTGTCATTCCCCTGAATAGGACAATTAAATGGCCCTCCACTGCCCTCAAAATGAAGATTAATATCTTTAACGAGGTTTAAAAGGCTTTGTCCTTGCCAACTTTGCCTGCCTCATCTCTCATTACTTGGCCCCTACTCGGAAGCCAAAGTGGTTTTTGAATATGTCATGCTCTCTGTCTTCTTCCTCCTCCTGAAACATCCCCTGCCCTTGTTCCTCTGGGTTTCCATGGCCAGATGTTTCTGGAGCTCTGGACAGTGGTGGGACAGGCATGGCCAGCTTCCAATCCCAGCTCTCCTGCTACCTGGTCAAATCACTTAGCCTCTCTGGTTTCTTCATGTTCATCTGCAGAACCAAGAAATCGAAACTTACAGTTTTGGGGTTCCGGCCTCACTATGTGATTCTAGAGAGCAAATAATGGCCTTCACTTACTGAGCATCTGTTGTGCATCAGGCACTTTGCATACACTATTAAAATAGCCCCTCATGCCATGGGCAGGTGCAGTCATTCCCCCTATTTGCAGAGATAAAGAAACTGAGGTGTGGAGAGGTTTTGTAACTTCCCCCGAGACGCCCAGATAAGTAGGTGGTGGAGGTAGGATTTGAACCCAGGACTGATTCACGGGACAGACCCTGTGCCTTTAAGATAAGCCTGTTGACTGCAGTAACAATGGGCAGTAAGTAGACAAGTATCTCTACAAAAGGGGCATCTGTCAGTTCAATTTTTAAAGCGTATATTCAGAAATACCTGGCAGGAAAAAGGAAAGTGCCAATTTTAGCTGAAGGCAATGCAAACAAGAATGTGACTGTGCCTGCGACCACAGACAAGGACATTTGCATTTTCTTGAGCTCTTGCTAAAATATGCTAGTGAGCTTTTCTGGAAGAGAAACACGGCCAAGGACAGAATGGGGGGAACCCTGAATGTAGCTCAGACTCATCTTTCTAAATAACGCTCATTTCGATGAAAATTTATAAGCCACTTCTAATTAAAGCCACATTTCTAAGAAAGGCATACTTTGATCCTGGGTCAATATGCTGCCAAGACCCACTAGATAGAACGGAAGACAGGCCCAGCTAATGAGGAATGAGGTTCTGGTGTGTATGTGGCTGAGATGTTGATAATCATAAGCAGCTTAATTGGGTTGAATCATTTGGGCAAATATCTAGTTCAATGGATTCAGTCTGAATCCAAGCTCTGACCCAAATTTTTTATTTTCTACCAAAAAAATACTCTGCATCATAATTGCCTGTTTATTTGTTCAACCCTACCACTAGACTTGGAGGTTTTTGAGGGAAAGGACCGTGCCTTGCTCACAATTCTATCCCTAGAGACTAGTGCAATGCCTGGCAATGGGTAGAAGTTCAATATTCTTTAGCATCTGTTCTCAGGATCAGGGATAATCCCAGGTACCAGGTACATCCCTCAGGTAACTGTAAATCCATCTGGACCAGGCCCACAAATGTTTTATTCACAGGTAATTCCCAGCATGTGCTGAGGTGCTCCATAAACATGGATACCATCCTAGTACTTGCTATGTGTGTGACCTTGGACAAGTTATGCTCGGTGCCTCAGTTTCCCTGGCTCGCATATGGAAATTATAAAAGTCCCTGTTTTGTAGGGTTGTTGGGAGCATCAATGGGATGATGCTCAGAAAAGCCCCTGGCTATGAGTAAGCCCCTTTCCTATGTAGTAAGTGCTCATTAAATGCTACCTTTTCATATTCCTGCTTAGGGATCAAAGCCATGGGCTCCCAAATATCAAGCATTAAAACATTTAAATACTGACATTTCCAAAGATGATGACTCTCATTCTGATCACTTTTATGCATTCAGGAAAAGGCAGCCAAAAGAGGAACAGGACGAAAATGTTGCACTTCCGAGAGCCCTTGAAGAAAATGCCCAAAAGGCAATTAGCGCATAACTTGCCTGTGTTGTTATTGCTTATTAGCTGATCCCATCCTCTGCTAATCAAATCGCTTCTTTGATATTTTTAGACCTTTTAAAAGAGGCCTTTCAAAACTCAGGCAGCCAAGCTTGTTGACAGCTACCAAGGAATTTGAGCTATGAATCTGGCATCCTCGTAGGGATGGAAATGGAATGGAAAAATGGCGGAGATGGGGAGCATTCTCTTCAGGGTCCATGGGAACTATCATAGGCAGCCCAGATGCTTCTGTAGCCTTGACTAGCTTCCCTCACCTTTTCCCTCCCTGCCTCAAGCCAACAAATCACCCTCCTTGCCCCCTTTTCTGTAGCACCAGGGTTCATGATTTAAATTATCTCAGTAAAGGGCAATTTTTGAGTTTCCTTGGCCGACCAGACAAACTCACGTCTTAGCATGATTGCCTTAGAACCGAGGCCATGAATCATCCAGGCTTTTGAGTCCTGGTTCTGCTGCTGCTCACCGCTCTGTGACCTTAGGCCATCTGCTTCACCTCTCTGCTGCTGCATTTTCTCAAATGTGATTAAATCTTGTGAAGATTCAAGACGATGTCCATAAAGCCTGGGTCCAGAATGATAACCGAGATTGATTTATGATGAATACCATTCTACCTTTATGTACATCCCAACTGCCCGCATGTTCTGTTGTGTGTAACGCCAATTTTTTGGTATAATGCCAGTTTGGGTTTTTTGGGGGGTTTTTTGTGTCTTTTTCTGTCAAAGAAAAAAGAAAGAAATCTATATCCTCATGAATCATCAGTTTCAAGATTGTCCTGGGGATAGCAAAATGAAGTATGCTTTTGTATCCTCATGGGGTTAAAAATGACATGATGTTTTAAAATTAAATAAGTGGCACATTATATAGTTGTGATGATGATACTAAAAATAACTGATATTATTGGTTGAGTACCTCCTATGTGCCACGTGCCATGCCAAGTTCTTATGTGAATTATCCAATTCCATTTACTCGACAGTGCTAAGAGGTGGGCCCTGTTTACCCCATCTTGCTGGTGAGCAAACTGAGGCTGAAAGAAGTTAAATAACTTGACCAGAGTCCCACAGCTAGTTAGCGGCCCATCTGCCATTTGAACCCAAGTTGGGTCAGACTGCAAAGTCCCCATTCTTAACCATTATGTATTACTTTGCAAAGTTAAGCCTGACCATTTGCGGGGGCGCATGGGTCGAGGGCAAATATGTCCCCACTCTCAAACGAAGAACATAAAGAAGGAAAACCACCTACTTGGAGGGGCTTCGGGGAAGTAGAAGAAATACTGACTGCATCTCATAGGCTATTCACTTCTAGCTTGTCCTTACTGGTCAGGGTCAAAGTTCAGGGGGGTGTTTCAAGGATACTCCAGTCACCCCAGAAGTCCCTGAAGTCAGCAGCTGACAAGCATTGCACAGGACTTTCATTTCTTTCCAGCCCACTGCCCAAAACCTCACGAAGCCTCCATCCCATCTTTTGTAATACCAGCGTTACAAAAGCAACCTGTCTGTTGAATGAAGCCTGGGATCTAATCAAAACACAATTTTTTTTTTTTTTTATTTTTTTTTTTTTTGCCTCCCCTGCTCCCTTGAACAGTTTTCAGCAGGGGAAGCTTTTCTCCAGCCCCGACGTGAAGACGATGTATCCAGTGCTTTTTCTGCTTGCCCTTGGGTGGTAGCCAGCCTCGTGGTCTCTCCAAGTCACAAGACACAATCACGATTCAGAAATTAAAAGCATTGATTCTAAGTATTAATATATTAAGCAACACTTCAACCTTCCTTCAAGGAGAAGAGTGTGCTTCCTCTCCTACCTATTAAGGACAGCTTAGGATGGCTCCCTGCAGGCCACCTGCCACGAGGGAAGGCAGTGTGGGGCATGCCCTTTCCTTTACCCACAGAGATGCCCCTGCTCCCCTTAGCTTTCTGTGTTGGCTGGAAGGGAAAATAGGGAGCACAGGGAAGTTCTCACTGGTACTGCCATAAGAGGTCTGTATTCTTGTAGGGACTTGCAGATGTCTAAAGCTGGCTCTTTTCTCCTGTAGGCACTTCTGTTGGCCCTTTGGAAGTTCTCTATTGCAGCCTTCCAAATGATTCCAGCTCTCTACACATTGTCTATCAGACACATGTCCCTCAGATTCTGGTTTACCAGTAGTCTGCTCCGCCCAGACTCCTGACTTTGGAGTCTCCTGGGCTTTGGGTGGGAGCTACTATGGGCAAAACCCCAGGTTAATATTCCTGCCTGGGGTGTCCCATCTGGTGCCCAGGTTTTATGCATGCTTGACACACTGTCAAAGACAAGCACCACTTCCTAACCCAGCACCAGCCCCAGGAGCACCCCGTAGCCTGCCTCTGTCCTCTGGATTTGCCAGGAGAGGGTCAGGGACCAGCTCAGCAGTCCCCCAGCTGCCGGGATCGAACTTTAAACTCTTGAGCAGTCCCACCAAAGCCTCTCTGTCATTCTGTTTGAAACGAAGGATGAAGCATCCCCCTCCCCTTGGGACCAGCACCCCAACAGGTGTTGTGGAAGAAATCCCTGTCTCCCTTTTCACTCTCTGTTCTTATGTTCTCAAAGTGGATAAGGATCCAGGGACCCATCCTCCTACAGCTACCTCGAAGATTCCTTCAAGGTGGTCTTTCCTTTCATTTGGATTGTGATGCCTGTGGCACCTCAGCTCCTCAGCCTATACCATCCTACCTGTTAGTCCACCCTGCTCTCCTGCCACCTACGGAGCGTTCACGATGCGCCAGGTGATTTATAAGTGTTACCTTGAGGCCTTTCAACAACCCCGTGAGGGAGGTGTTACCACCTCCATTTTACAGGTAAGAAAAACGAGGCTCAGACCCCCAAAAGGTGACTTGGGTGATAGAGAAGCCAAGACTCAAACCCAGGCCGGCCTGGCTCCAAAGTCCCATTTTGTCCTCTCCGCTGCATGCCCAGAGCTGTTCATGTTCGCTGGGATGGGGACCCGGCTTCACCCTCAAGTCTCTAGATTCAGTTCCAGACCACACTGCTACAGCCGCCACCTTCTTGTCACCAAAGCCTTTCTGAGCTCATCAGAAGTTACGGGATCCTCCTGGGGGACAGTGTCACACTGTCCACAGAAGTCACATCAAATGCAGCCGTCTCGTGGTTACTCACAAAACAAAGTGTCCCTTTTCCTTTTTGATATTAGAACATGGTCCTACTGCAAACTGACTTGAAAGGAAGCCAGACTCTATTGTTCCTTGTCTGCTTGTGAAGGATGACAGCTACTTCTGGCACCCAAAGGACCGGAATTTAATGCAAGGGTAGGGCCCTTAATGAAGGGGCGGGGAGGTTGGTCAGAGGTCAGACACCCCCCTGAAGCAGCCAGCCCCAATTCGGGGAAAATCAAAACCTGCCACTCCCCAGAAAGCAGTTTGTATTTCACCGCAGGTTTGGAAGCTGTGCTGTGCGTCTTCTCTGCCTGTTCTCTCTCTCCATCTCCTCCTCCCTCCCTCCTTCCCTCTCTCGCCTTTGTACCATAATGCTTAAACAGTATTTGTTAGCTCTTCCTATCCTTCCTTTTAGCTTTGTTAATTCTTGTAACAATTTCACGTGTTTAAAAAGACAAAAAAGAAAGCCCCAGGCAGCCTGGCCACGTGGACACCAGGGGCACGTGGCGTTTCAGACCAATTGCTAAGCCACCCAATCCCACAGACTCACAGTTTCATTAATGCTCTTTCATCTGCCCTGGATTGTAATGGAGCTTCTTCTGTAACTGTGTACTTAAGGTAAATAGATTGTTGGGTAAGATTGATAACAGGGTGGCCCAGGTAGTGTTTTACACCAAAAGCAGAAGAGTATGAGGGTGTCTCCAGCTGTAAATGACGGGGCCACAATTCATGCTGTGTCGTTCAAGAGTGTGGAGGGCTCTTTCCGCATAAATCAACATTTTCTGAAGCTTGGCTTTTCTGCTTTCACAAGGAAAAAGGAGCTTTCTTTCCAGCTAGACACATGGTGGGGGGGGGGGTTGTTGTGATAATGAGCTTGATATCCAGTTACAACTCATTAATACCACGCAATGTCATTGCAGCTAATTCCTGCATTTTACAAAGCCTGGATCGCAACAAAGCATATTATTGGCCCCAAATGAATTCTTAAAAACGAATAGACGCCACAAAGGCCCAGCGGGTTCAAGGCCGAAATGGTATGGTCTTGTGGAAAGTGCAGATTCACGGGCGTGCTGTTGCTGTAGACGCGTCCTTGTTTTCACGTCGAGGTAGATTGCAGGCCAACCGAACCCAAGCCAAAGAATTCCTTCTGTAGGTTCAGGAAGCAGAACAGCCCAGACCCACAGATTCCCCAGTTCTGAGAAAGGCTGAAGATGAGGAGCCACCACCTGGAACCATAGAGTCCTACAGAAACCTTGAAGGGCATCTCTCCAGCTGTTTACCCAAAGCAGGAGCATGGGATGCTAATATCACAGGCTCTGGAGTCTGCCTGACACAGGATGAGCCCTGCTCTGCTACTTCCCAGCTGTAGGACCCTGGCAAATTGCCTCTCGCTCCAAGCCTCAGTTTCCTTATTGGCAAAATGGGGATAAAGGCGGTTCCTACTGTTAGGATCCTTATAACTTAGGTAACCAGAGTATCCTTGTCTCAGAGAAGGCTGACCAGAGGTGGGTGCAGTACTTAGATGCAGTCTGATCTATATTTTCTTACTACTTGTTGATAGAAGTGCTGATGGGGTCCAGACAGATATTCAGGGCTTATTACAACAAGACAAAGTAGGAGCACCTTCTCTTCGAGAAGCTTTCTCTCGCTCTTTCCCTTGTCTCCTCCCCCCCAACTCTGCAGGGTTCCATAGTCATAATTCCTATCACACACCTGCTCATGGGTCTTGTGTCACCACCAACAGAGAGGGTCACTGAAGCAGGGACCTCCATTAATGCTCTTTGAATTCACCGATTCATTCAACAACTATTTGCAGCACATCTATTATGTGCCAGCCTCTGGGAAGACAATAAATTTTTGTTGACTAAATTATTTCAAGATCTTCCCCAAAGAGTGGACCTATTATCTCCTTGTACATCTACTTGCTCTGAACAATACAAATCCTATTGGAAATGTATTGCTCTTGGTACATATTTTTTTAAGCTTCCACTCATTCTTGCCTTTAGGTTTTCTGGCAATATTCTAGAAGCCTGTTCACTTGTGGGAACATGCCCTTCCTGCCATCTTTGGTGAAATTTCTTTGACTATCTCAGCCCACTGGTGCTTTATAGAAGACTAGGTTTCCTTAAATGCTGCCCCCTACCTTTGTTATCGGAACTTTGCTTACTTATTCCTTGCATTTCACTCACATTCATTCATTCATTCATTCATTCTTCTCCATTTGATTCATTTCATTCAAAATTTCATTTTCCAGAGTCCCCACCCATCTAACGCATGCTTCTTTCTAGAGCCTTCGGCCATGAGTTCATATCAACGTTTTCATGAGATTATTTTTTAGAATCTCTCTCTCTCAAGTCTAGTGCAGAATGTGACTGGAATTCTCTTCCTTCACAATACAACACCAAGCCCCAGATACATATGCTGTGGTCAGCTTTCACAGCGTTTTTCTCCTTTGTTGCTTCCCGGTCCATTTTTCACTTTATTCCTGTGTCTGTCCAGAGATTAAATTCCTGGCAATGCAAATGAGAGATATATCAGATACTTCACTTTGGGTTTGTAACAAAGGCCTGAAGAATTGGCCTCTCATCATCATAACTATCTTGCGTCAGGACTGATTTTCAGAGTTTCTAGCATTCACCTGTGTGTTCTGAAGTCTTTTCCTACTATTAGATTTTTTCCAAATCATTTTATTCTCACCCAAATGCTTTTTTAAAAGAAAACAAAACACTTTTTTTATTGAAGTATAACATACATAGAGAAAAATATGCAAATATAAGTGTACAGCTTGATGAAATTTTACACAGTGAAAAAAATCTATGCAACTTCTTCACCAAAGTCAAGGTGTAGAGTATTACCAAAGCCCCAGAAACCCCTGCAAGCTACCCCCCAGACACAAGCCCCTTCTCCCCAGTGGTAATCACCATCCTGATTTTGATCACCATCAATACGGTTTACCTGTTTTTTTTTTTTAAGATTTTATTTATTTATTCGACAGAGAGGACAAGTTGGGGAGGGGCAAAGGGAGAGGGCCAAGCAGACTCCCCACTGAGCAGGGAGCCGGAGCGGGGCTCAATCCCAGGACCCCAGGATCATGACCTGAGCCGAAGGCAACACTACTGAGCCACCCAGGCGCCCCTGGTTTGCCTGTTTTTTAAACATCATTGAAATGGAATCATACAGCATATACTCTCTTGGATCTGGCTCCATATGTACATTATGTTTATGAGATTCACTTACATTTTCATGTGTAATTGTCAGATGTCCATTCTCATTGCTGTATAGTATCTACTCTCTGAATTACCACAATTTATTTATCCATTTACCTGCTGAAGGACTTTTGGGTTGTGTTGCTTTTTGGGGGAGGTAAAAGGGGATGCAACTATTACAAAAATGCTGACCTTTGTACATGTCTTACACTGAAAAAATATGCAGACTTCTGTTAGGTATGTGCACGTGGGGGGAATCGCTGGCCACAGGGTATGCGTATCTGTTCAACTTTAGAGGATACCCCTGTGCAGGCATCCACAGTAGCCGTAGTCATTTACCCTCACATCAGCAGCATCCTCAACAATCTTGGAGTTGTCTTTTTTTTTTTTTTCCAAGCAGGCTCCATGCCAGCGCGGAGCCCAACACGGGGCTTAAACTCACGACGCTGAGATCAAGACCTGAGCTGAGATTAAAAGCTGGACACTTCACCGACTGAGCCACCCAGGCACCCCCCCTTTTTCTAATTGAAGTATAGTTACATTAGTTTCGGGTGTACAACACAGTGATTCGACAATTCTGTACATCACTCAGGGCTCACCACCATGAGTGCAGTCACCACCTGTCTCCATACAACATCATTACAATGTTGTCAGCTGTATTCCCTACGCTGTACTTTTCATCCCTGTGACTCAGTTATTTTATAACTGAGAGTCAGTCTTTTTTTCAGTTATTTGAGTGGGTGTTTAGTGGTAACACCTTATGGTTTTAATTTGCGTTTCCTGAGTGCCAAATGAGGTTCACATCTTTTCATAGGTTTATTGGCCATTTGGATACACTCTTCTGCGAAGTGCCTGTCAAGTCTCTTGCTCACTTTTTCATTGTCACATACATCTAAAATCCACCGCCAGGTGTGGGGAAACTGGCACTTTTGAACAGTGCTGGTGGGGGTAGAAATCTGTACGTGTTTGGAGCATAGTTTCCAATACATTAAGATTCTTTATGCAGTCATTTCACTTTTGGTACTGATCATGCAATAATGTTCCTATAGTATTATGCTGAGTGAAGTAAGTCCATCGGAGAAAGACAATTGTCATATGGTTTCATTCATATGAGGAATATAAGAAACAGTGCAGAGGATCATAGCGGGTGGGAGGGAAAAACAGAACGGGAAGAAATCAAGAGAGGGAGACAAACCATGAGAGACTCTTAACTGTAAGAAAGAAACTGAGGGTTGCTGGAGGGGAGATGGATGGGGGGATGGGGTAACTGGGTGATGGGCATTAAGGAGGGCACGTGATGTGATGAGCACTGGGTGTTATAATCAACTGATGAATTACTGAACTCTACCTCTGAAACTAATGATCTTGTATATGTTGGCTAATTGAATTTAAATAAAAAAGTAATGTTCCTGTAAGTACTGTTCCCAAGAATATATACGTGTATATATTCAAAATAGACATATATTGTTGAATATATATATACACATGTATATGTTCTTGAGTGTATACACACACACACACACACACACACGGAAGGATGCTTATCATAGTTATATTTTGTCAGAAATCTTTTAGTTGCCAATGACAAAATCCTCCTCCAACTTGCACAAGCAAACAAAAAGGTGAGGAGGTGTTAGAGACTCACATTACAGGAAAACTCTAGGGGATTTGGCTTCTGTTGTAGCAGGATCTAGCGTAGATAAAGTCATCCGGAATCTGCCTACCTATATTCACTCTCCCCATTTCCATCCCTGCTGATTTTATTCTAATGTAAAAGCTCTCCATTGTGTATCAAAATGGCCATGAACGGCTCCAGGCTGAAATTCTTCTGGTTTGATAACATTAGGAAAAAAGAAACATCTCTTTCCCAAGTGAGTCATCAAGAGTCCCATCCCTGAGCTATGCACTTGGATATTGCCCACCCGTGGAGTCGACAGAATGGGGGTCACCCACACCCACACTGAGGGTGGGGGAAGGGTAAATTCTCGAGAAGAAAATCCAGATGCTTTGATCCAAAGAAGGCAACCCAAACGCTGAAAAGGCAAAAACAGAAAATGTCTACTCCAACAGCATCAATATTATTTTTAAAACTGGAAACAACCTAAAATCTCCATCAATAGGGAGAGTCAAATAATGTCATGTACATTCATACTATGGAATAGTATGCAGCCACTGAAATAAATAAAGTAGATCCGTACATATAGACATGGAAAGATGGCCATTATGGATATAGTTTGGTGGGGGGGAAAGGGGATTGCTATATGTACATTATAATGAGTGTGACCATGTGATTTCTTGTCCAAACTGGACACTTAACAGGGTGAAAGGAGGTGATATAATTAATTACACTGGGACAACACACATAATTGGAGATTGCCCTGGGAAAACATATATGAACAGTGGCCATAATTATAATCCCATATTTATTCAAATTTCTATATAGGTACGTCTGTAATCTATCCATCTACCCATCTGTAGACATATATATATGTTTGTCTTTATTTAAGAAAGACTCGGAGGTTGGGTGCCTGGCTGCCTCAGTTGGTAGAGCAAGCAACTCTTGATCTTGGCGTCGTGAGTTTAAGCCCCACATTAAGTCTAGAGCTCACTTAAAAAAAAAAAAAAAAGACTTGGAGGTTGACTGTAGGAAGTATGAGAAGGGGAAAAGGGGGTGTATTTTATTATTTTATTTTATTTGTTGAGGTATAAATTACATGCAGTAAACTATTTAAATCTTAAGTTGCACCTCAAAAGTCAATTAACTTTTACATATCTATATACCTATGTAACCACCACCTCAATCAAGATAGGAAATATGCCCATCATCCCAGAAGATTCTCTCAAGTCTTTCCTTATCCATACTGCCCTCACTCAGAAGTAATGGCTCTTCTAACTTCTTTCACCAGATTGGTTTTGCTCATTCTGGGACTTCATATAATGAAATCATAGAGCATGTTCTCTCTTACATCTGACTTCTTTTGCTACCATTACATCTGTACAATTTATCAGTAGTTCATTCTTTTTTATTAGTGGGGAGTGTTGCATTGTTTGCATATAATTTATTTATACACTGTCCCATTGATGGACATATAGGGTGGTTCCAGTTTGGGACTGTTATGAATAAAGCTGCTTGGACATACTTTTATGTATTTTTGCATGAACATATATAGGCACAATTGTTTTAGGAATTGCTGGGTCACAGAAGAGGAGTATGCTTAGTTTTATCAGAAATCACCAACATTCCAAAGTGTCAACCATGTATGAGAGTTCCAATTGCTCTCCATCCTCATCAAAACAGCCTTTTTAATTTTAACCATTCTGGTAGATGGGTAGGGAGAGCTGATTGTGACATTAATTTGCATTTCCCTGCTGAGTAATGATGTTGAGCATCTTTTCCTATGTTGATTGGCCATGTGGATTCCTCTTTTCTGAAGTATCTGAGTCTTCTGTTTCTTTTTTCAATTGGGTTGTCTTTTTATTATTGATTTGTAGGAATTCTTTATATACCCTAGATAGGAGTCTTTTGCCGCATGTATGTATATATTCATCCAGGCTCTTCTTATTCCTTTCATGGTGCCCACTGATGAGCAGTAGTTGTTAATGAAGTCGGATTTATCAATGCTTTTTTATTACAGTTATTGCTTTTTTTCTATATTTAAATAAAGCCATAAGACATATTTATTAATATTGCTTTAAACAGTCAATTTTCTATCAATGTGAAGAGACTCTGTTCTCTAGCTCTGTTTGGAAACAATTTCCTCAGCTAGGAGACTTGCGTTAGTATTTCTGGTGGTTCAGGATTGCTGGTGACAAATTCCCTCAGCTTTGGTGTGTCTGTAATGTCATTATTTTGCTGTCACTTTTGAAGGATATTTTTATTGGCTACAGAACCAGAGGTAGGCAAGATTTTTGTTTTGCTTTTTAGTGCTCTTGAGATGTTATTCCATTGTCTGATGGCTTTTATAATTTCTGGAAAGGACCCTTCTGTCTGGAATTTTAGTCCATCTACTCTTATTTCTATGGCTTTCCAGTGTCTTTGAAAATATTATTTTTGTCATTTATCTTTTTATCTTCTTGTTACAATGAGAACAGTGGGCTTCCACTAACTGCTGCATCGACAGTCAGCCTCTTACTGGGGAGAATTCAAGCTTGCTGCCCTTCTTCCTTCACCTGGTTTGTTGTTTGTTGGTTCATTCTTTCCTTCTTTTTTCCCCTTCTTTAATTGTTTGTGCTTTTGTTTCACTCGTTTATTTTTTAATCAACTTTTTGGAGTATAATTTACATACAATAAAATGCAAACATTTTAAGTCTACAGTTCAATGAGATTTGACAAATGTATGCACTCACATAACCACTCCCTGAGGCAGTTAGAAAGAGAGCACTTCTGTCATCTGAAAAAGTTCCCTCCTGCCCCTCTGGAGTCAATCCCTTCCTCCCACCCCAGCCCCAGGCAGCCACTGATGTACTTTCTATCACCTTAGATGACTCTGGCCTGCTCTCACATTTCCTATAAGCTGAATCCTATAACACATACTCTTCTGTCTCTGGCTTTTTTTCATTCAACATGTCCAAGACTCATCCCCATTAATGGATATACCAGTAGCTTGCTCCTTGTTATTGGTGAATTGTATTCCATTGTGTGAATGTATCAGAGTTTATCCATTCTCTTATTGGTGGACATTTGAGTTTCTTTTCTTCCTTTTTTAAAATCCGAAATGCTGTAAGTAATTTGTTAGTGCATTTCATAACTGATGCACATCCTAGTGACCAGAGCACAGTCCTGGCCCTCATGGAAGCTTCAGCCTAGAGGTCAGATCCGTGTTGGACAAGTAATCGCAGGCATGATGTGTGTTGCAGAAAGGCAAACCCAGGCTGCCACGGAGCAAACAGCAAGAACACCCTGGAGAAGCATTTGAGATGAGAATCAAGGATGGCAGGGAGGGAACACAGTGAAGTATGAGGCAGGGTCTGGAGTGTAAAAGAAAACTCAGCGGACATGGAAGGCAGATGGAATTAGTGCATCACTGAACATCTACATAGTGACAGAGACACTGTGGTAAACATTTTTTAAAAAAAATATTACTTCATCCAATCCTCAAAACAACTGTGGGATGTATTTAAGCTCCATTTTACTGGAGGCTGAGGTTCAGGAAAATGAGCTAACTTGTCCCAGGGGACACCATTAGTGGTAAGCCAGGATTCGAATCCAGCTCTGTCTGCCTCCAACGCCCATGCTTCACTCCTTACTTGAGGCCAACCCTGGTTATACTGAGTGCAGGGGAGATGGAAAGACAGGAATAGATTGGAGAAAGATCAATGAACATGAAAAAAACCCACAAAAAACCCCAAAATATCTAAGTGAATAGAAATAAGAAAAAAAGCCTTAGCATATTTCCTCATTTGTATTTACTTAATTGCTTAAAAATAAAAATAGACATCACGGCCACGTTTATCAAATCCTATCCATTCTGCCCCACAATGTCACATTATTTAAGTGTAGACTTTGGTGGTGTGGTGGTTGTAGGGGTTGTGTGTGTGTGTGTGTGTGTGTGTGTGTGTGTGTGTGTGTGTTTTGTGGTCAGAGGCAAGAGCTAGAAGAAAGCGGGATCAGAGAAGAACCAAGAGGTGTTTACAAACTAAAGGGCAGAGAGATCTATCAGTTAACCAAAGTGAGATAAAGAGTACTGCCAATTAATTTATATTCTCAGAAGCGGTGAGTGGAGAACACTGCCTGAACAATGAAAGCATCGCTGGGAGCTTTCATATTTGGTGGCGTCTGCCATGTAATTTGTCCCCCTTTTCACATAGAAATGTGTGGTATTAGCTGGGGGATGTGATTAGAATACCAGCAGAGGCTGACTTTGATGGGAAACACACAGGCGGGTGCCTAACAGCCGATGGAGATCGGAGACGGTCTCTCTCCGGTAAACTCACAAACTGCAGTCTGCTTAATAAGGGAACGGCATTGGGGCCAAGATTGCAATGCATAAAAGGCCTGTGCCTTCCACCTGGCATCCCGGCCTCCCAGAAAATAGTAATAGTTAGGATGCACTGACAGCTTACTGGCTACATGCAGACTGCATGGAGGTGCTTTGCATGCACTCATTCATTTCATCTCCAAACAATCATAGAAGGGAGAGGATCTTATTACCCCCATTTTAGAGAGAAGAAAACTGAGGATAAAGATGCTCGGTGACTTGGTTGAGGGTATGGAGCCAGCAGCCCCTTCTACCTTTCACCAAAGCCCTTGATTTTAAACCTTTGCTTTATCCTGGATCCATAGCGGAGAGAGGGCATGGGTGGGGCACAGGATAACAGACAGTCCCTGCTAGAAGGCCTGAGAAACCCCACTCCCATGTAGACAGAGAAATTGTGCTCTGGGGATGGAGGTGAGGCTCCATGAGGAAATGCAAGCAGTCAGAGAGAATCTTAAATTCCCGGAATGCATGTGCTCATTCTCCTAATTTGATGGATAGGAAAACTGAGGTCCAGAGCAAGGCCAGCGGGCCTTGTGTTTGTTTCTCACAAGAAATACAGCCTTCTGGGACCCACCCCTGTGTCCCAGTAGGATCAAGGTGAGCCACCCCAGAAAGCATCTCCTGGGTAAGAACAGAAGTAATAGCAAACACTTCTATTGTACTCCCTATGTGCCAGGCACTGTCCTAACTACTTTCACAAAGATTAACTCATTTAAGGGCACCTGGGTGGCTCAGTCGGTTAAGCGTCTGCCTTCGGCTCAGGTCATGATCCCGGGGTCCTGGGATCGAGCCCCACGTTGGGTTCCCTGCTCTGCGGGAAGCCTGCTGCTCCCTCTCCCACTCCCCCTGCTTGTGTTCCCTCTCTCGCTGTGTCTCTCTCTGTCAAATAAATAAAATCTTAAAAAAGCTTCCATAGGACCCAAAAGGGTAGGTACTGTTATCATCCCCTCATTTTACAGAAGAAGAAACTGAGGCACAGAGAGATTAAGAGGCTTCTCCGACGTCACTTGGGCCACATTCCCACGCTCTGAATCGTTTCCATCCTTCACCCTTCACACAGCAGCCTTCTCCCTCCCCAGAAAGACGAGTGAAGCCTTCCCCTCATTCCTCTGTGGCCACTCGTGGCTTTCCTCCCTCACAAGGTGATCCTGCATCTCGCATTCCCTGAGTACACCCCTACCCAGCATTTGATGTATCGGAGCGTCACATCTTTCCTCAGTAATATGGAAGGAGCGCTCCATGTTGTCTGTGGGAGCTCAAGCGGCAGACCCGGATCTGAGTCCCAGGGTTGCCCTTCACGGTGACCTTCACTAAGCTTATACGGACGTACAGGTCAACACCTGAGCTCCGCCCAAATGTCCATCTGCTGGCAGGTGGATAAACAAGACGTGGTGTATCCATATGGTGGAATATTACTCGAAGTACTGATCCGTGCAACAATATGGATGAGCCTTGGAAACGTGATCCTGAGTGAGAGAAGCCGGACACAAAAGGACTCAGCACGTGATCCGTTCATATGAAATTCCAGGAAAGGAAAATCTACAGAGACCGAAAATATGTCCGTGGTTTCCAGGGGCTAGGGGGACTGGGAGCATAATGGAGTGATAGCTAAAGGGTTTCTTTTTGAGTGGATGAACATGTTGTAAAACGGCCTGTCGTGATGGTTGTACAGATCTGCACATTAATCCTAAACCCATGGAAAGGTACGCTGCAAGTGGGTGAATTGGATGGTGCATGAATGATATCTCAGTAAAGCTGTTGAAGAAGAAGAAATGGGGGAAGAGGAGGAGGAGGGGAGGAAGAGGAACGGGAAAAGTAGGAAGAAGAAGCTTTGAAGCAAGACCGCTTGGGTTCAAATGCCAGATCTGCCACTCCATAGCTGTGCAGCCTCTGGCGAGTTGCCTGAGCCTCCCTTTTCCTGTCTAGTAATAGCGGAGGATGGTGGTAACTGATAGGAAAATGTTTAGCAATCAGCATAGCAAGGACTCTGGACCAGCCCTTAACCCTTACACTGCTGGATCATGAGGGTGTCCGGGGCCCGGGGGGGGGGGGGGGGGAGGGCAGGAGACAGGGGGGGGGGGGAGGGCAGGAGACAGGCTGGGGTGGCTGGGGCGGTGTTTGTGCATAGAGCATCACTCTTTGCCCACTAGCAAAGAATTACAGACTTCTGAGCTTAGAGTTTGCACACGGGAGAAACCACCGGAAACTGGGTTTGCATTAGCAGCCACTGAAGCCGTGACTTGCAGGAATACATCAGGGCCTCTGGAGCACATCTCCTGCCCTTTTGGAACACTGTTTTCCAGTGCAGAGATTTCCATATAATTAACGCAGGTTCATAAATGTGCCCAACTTGGGTTTCCATGGAGACTCCCCGAGCTTAATTAACGTGGCCAGGGTTGCACTGCTGCTCCTTGGTTCAGGCTAACCTCCACTTACTCGCCATTTTATTTTTAATACCCCAAATTTAATAGGTGCTAATTAGTTCTCCTCCTCCACTGGTGTCACCCTGCTCCCTCTGCAGTTCTTTTCCCTCTTTCTTCTTCTTTCTTGCTTTTCCTAATTAATACCTCTGGAGGAGGAAGAAAAGGGGAGGAAAGACAAAACCCGTTCTCTTGGGTGACAGAGGAGGAGCCCAGGCAAAGGAAAACCTCACACCAGAGCACATGGTGATGTCTCAGCTGATAGAACTCGGGGCTGCAGAACTAGGGACGCAGGGGGGTTGGGGGGGGGGATAAAAGCCAGGCGGGCAGGTTTGTACAAGGAGATGCAAACAACGCAGGCGTTGTGACCTTATATGGGGCCTTCCTTGCCTCTGCTGGGGGAACGGATGATGAATCCAGGCTGGTGAAGTCACTATATTTGGAGAGGAAGATGCTTGCTGTGTAGTTTTAAAAAGATTTACAATGCACAAAGCTCCGAGGCTTATCTCCGACCAGTCTTTCTTGAAGTCCTGAAAGGGGTGAAGATTGCAAGCAGAGGCCTGACAAATTGCATTCCTCAGGGGGAGGGAGACGCTTTCCAGTTGCATTGGGTTAAAAAAAAACAACACACTTTTGCATCACATTACGTTTCTCAAATCTGCAGAGCGGGTGGGGATTCAGAGAGCAGCAGGAGTTTAAAGCCAGACAAATTATTGAAAGCTAATGTTAGGTCCCCAGGAATCATTCTTGCCTGAGAATCAGTGATGTTTTAAGAATACGCCTCAGCGGCTGTGCAACTATGAGCCAGTTAGTTCACCTCTCTGAGCCTTAGCATCCCCATCCGTAACATGAGGACAAGAGTAATACTTGCCCCGAGGGTTTTTTCTGAGGATAAATGGGTCATGTGTCGAAGCAGCGTCTGGCAAGTTAAGTAATCCTCACCGAGTGTTAATTACCACTGTCCGCCGCCACCGTGGCACCCGGCACAGGGCCTGGCATACAGTAGCTGCCACTTAATGATTGTCAAACCAATGAATGTGATTAAATGGGGGTCCAGAGGCCTGCCAAAGAATCAGTAAGTGCCTCTGTTATCCACACTTTTGTTTCTTAATCCACTTCCCAAAAGCAAGGATTTTACATTTAAATGCCCCCCCCCACCCCAGGGCTAGGCAGGAAATAAAAATGAGCAACTAGGCTTGCAGATAAGGACACATATCTCTCTTTCAAACACTAGGGAAGTCCTGGCCAGACCCAGCCTTGAGACCCGGTCAGAAACAGTGGTCACTCGACCTGTCCAAACCTGCCCGACGTCTGGTTCAGTCCCAGCCCCATCGCCGCACTCAGCCAATTGCAAACACCGCCACCCATTTTCAAAGTGCCATTCCTCCAACCCACAGTATCCATAATGAATTAAGGAAAGCATATCAAACACAATCACACATTGTTGTTAAACTCTTGGCAAAGTTGCCAATGTCAGGCAGTTGGCGCACCGGTTCTGCTGTCCATGTCTGGGACTGTGGCTTAAGTTGTCATAATAATGAATTGCCGTGCTCACTTAGGCTTGGGAACGGATCCAGGACATCATGTCGGGTTGAGAAAAGAAGTACCTCGCAGGGGTACCTCATTTACAAGGCAACAATCCCAAACACACATCACAGTTGGATGGGTGACAGAAGCTTCTTTTCAACACGGCTCTTTACACCTGCACTTGAGGGTGTGAAATCTATTTGAAGGGGTCTCACGGGTGGAGCATTCTGCTCCTTCCTGCCCAAGTTGGCTTTGTCTCTGCCATCCCCCCACTGGCCTAGGACTTAAAGGCTGAAATGCATATGCTGGGTGGGTAAGAATGGAGGCCTGGAAGTGGTGGGGGCATTCATCAAAAACCCTTGTGCTCCAGCTGTTTGGTTGAAAATATGTGAGCAGGTTGGTAATCAGCTTGAGCCCTAGGACCTAGATGCCTCAGCTGTTGGGGGCTTTCACTCTCCCTACTTGATTCCGTATCTTGAAAGATCCTCATATTTCTTCATTAAGCAACCATCACTGGGGAATTGATTCCTTCTATAAGAGAGCGAGATCGTGAGGTTGTGTCTACACCAGCAAATAGGTAATTGAGATAATCAACCAAAAATGCAAGAGCCCCAAATGATGTCTGTGTCCAGTGGGGGCTGGGGGTGGGGGACTTAAATCCCGAAAATTCAAGGCGTTTGTCTCCAGTGCCCCAATCTCAAACATCCCCAAGGCCTCGGACAGAGCAATGGCTTAATAAATAGTTGTGAAATGAACGAATGACCCAGTGGCCTGTGTGTCAGGAAATACAACAGCCTTTATAGTCAGAACTGGGTTAGGGGCATCTGGGTGGCTCAGTCGTTAAGCATCTGCCTTCGGCTCAGGTCATGATCCCGGGGTCCTGGGATCGAACCCCACGTCGGGCTTCCTGCTCAGCAGGAAGTCTGCTTCTTCCTCTCCCTCTGCCCCTCCCCTGCTCATGCTCTCTCCCAAATAAATAAATAAAATCTTAAAAAAAAAAAAAAAAAGAACTGTTAGAATCCCAGATTTACCACTTAACGTGCAGTAAAATCTTGGTCAAGACACTACTTGTCTGAGCCTCGGTTTTCCCACTGTCAGAATCTCAGAAGCTGTGCCCTAAGTTGCTGTTAAGATTTTCTCAAACAAAGCCCAGCATCCACCCAGTTCTGCAAGCAGCTGTGCTTTCTTACCCCGGAGGTTGTTCATTTCTTCAGGAGTAGGCTGTCCTCCAGACCTTGAGGAAAACACTGCCTTGGAAAACTCCCTCTCCCTCCTGCAGAACCTGGCCGGGAACCCCGGTACCAACAGTAACAGCCTACATCCACTATTGACAGGCACTTCTGATTTCCCTGTGACGGTCCCAGCCAGAGACCCTCCCAAATCTGCTGATCTCAGATGGGAGAGGACATCAGGACAAGGGCCAGCAGGATGGCTAAGCATATTTAAGAGTCCCAGTCTTGGGGCGCCTGGATGGCACAGTTGGTTGAGCGTCTGACTCTTGGTTTCAGCTCAGGTCATGATCTCGGGGTCTCTCAGGGTCGTGAGATCAAGCCCTGTGTTAGGCTCTGTGCTCGGCATAGAGTCTGCTTGAAACACTCTCTCCCAGTCCTTCTGCCCCTCCCCACCTCAAATAAATAAATAAGTCTTAAAAAAAAAAAAAAGAGGGGGAGTTTGAAGTTAGGCTGAGCCAGGCTTGACCCTGGGCTCCCCTCCCTGCTTGCCAGCTTTGCCACTTTGCCTCTGAGTCCTCGTCTGGAAAGGGGGGGTATAACGTGAATCTTACAAGGGACAGTGAGCTTTAGAGTTGATGCACAAGAAGCATGGTAGTTGGGAGCCATCCTCCCATAGCTGTGGACTCTGAGGTCCCAGGGCAACAAAATCAAGACCAAGACCATCATCTGGCAAAATCTTAGGGGTCTGATTGACCATGAAGAACGCCCCACAGGGGGGCCTTGCTCCTCACCTTCTTCTTGAAAGTGCTTCTGTCTTCGGCACCGACCAAAGAACCTCCACACTAAGAAACATTTCGGTGCTTGGGCAGGCCACCTTGTCAGCGGGCATGACATAGATTTCACACAACACCCAGGCCATGCTTGCCTAGAGGTTGCTATGTAAGCCACCAGCGGTAAGCAAGATGATTTTAATCTTAATAATTATGTGTTAATTTTGATGATGCATCAGGAAAACTCTAACAAGCACTTGAAAGGCATAGCATCATGGATATTATTGCTTATGAGAAAACTAAAGTAGACACTTAAGGGTTTTTTGTTGGTGTTGTTCAATGTTAATGTAAAGACAAAAATGAATAGTAAAAGTGGTGCGTGGATACCACGATAGATTATGGTGATTACAGGAGAAAGTCTGGATTCTGAAAAACGTGAAATCAGGCAGAGTAGGAAATGTTAGGTTTAAGCTACTGAACAGGTGGTGTAGTCTTTCCTAAGTCCTAAAATGCAGGTCATGTCCCAGCCCCAGAGCAATGTTAACTCCCCGATGCTAACTAGGAGTGTTCCAATTCCTTTCCAGTCATGAAATGCCTAGCACATAATCCACACGCCATACATAATCCCGGTCCTTATCCTGGTGCTTAAGCAGAGGCACCAATCCCAGTCCACCCCACCAGCAGCTTTGTGACCCTAAGCAAGGTACTCAACCGCTCTGAGCCTCACTCCCTCCCCTGCAGATGGGGCTTTTCATCAGACCAGCCTTGCTTGTCAGAGTTAAGGCACTTGCATGAGAACTCTATTCCCACACCACTTACTCCATGCCTATTTGTGTGGGACTGTGTGCCTGGCACCATGCCAAACAACTCCATCCCACACTTAACAGTGTGATGGGTCTGAAACCATATCAGTTAGAGTTTATACCCCCCCCCCCACGCTGCCACCAAAACTCCGTGTTACCTTAGGCAAGGTATTTCCCCTCTGGTGGGGGGGGCTCCCTCATCTGTAAAATGGAGGAGAGTCCCCATTCATTTCCCCAAGTTCTCATTAAGAGAAGCTTGGCTTGGCCCCCTTTCCAGCCATCCAGATGTTTCTGAAGTATACTAGTCTGACATCGCAGAGACCAAACATGTGGGTGATTGACTACATTTTTCACATTTCATTTGTCATCTCGACAGGCTTTAAGTACATGGATAATGAACTCCGAATTCCAAATGAACTTAAACGGATTCCTTTCTCGCTATCTCTTTGAGGCGAGAAAGGTTTCTTTGAAGGAAATGAGAACTTTATCTTTTTTTCTGCTCCTGGCAGAACACCAGGGCTTGCCCAAGGCTGCCTGGTAGGGAGCGGGCTTGCCCCAACGAGAAGGCATATGCTGCAGAGGGAGTTCAGTGTGGTGGTTTAGACACACGGGCTTTGGGATTCCAAAAGCCCTGGGTTCCAATCCCACCTCTGCCTGTGAGCCTCTCATCCAGTTACTTGAAATCTTGAGGACTTCTCCTTGCTCATGTGGATCATAGTATCTATGTCACTGGGTTATTGTAAAGACTAGTTGTATTAAAGTGTTGAATATATATGGGGCTGCTGGGGAGCTCAGTCAGTTAAGCGTCCAACTCTTGATTTCAGATCAGGTCTTGATCTCAGGGTCATGAGTTCAAGCCCTGCATCAGGCTCCACGCTGGGCATGGAGCCTCCTTAAGAAAATACTGAGGCACAGAGAGATTAATTAACTAGCCCAATGTCAGAGGTAGTGATCGGTAGAAACAGGGAAGGAAACATTATAGAAATAGTAAACACACAGATGATTACAGTTGGGAAAGAAAGAGTTTGATGAAAAATGCTACAAATGATGGGGTTTAGGGAAAATGCCTCTCAGGAATGGGTCTCTACAGAAAGAAATGTTTGCCCCAATGATGTTCTCTAGAAAAACAACAAACAAATAAAAACCCTAGGTTTGTAGTGTTTGCCAATTTCCGTGGTATAAATACCCCGCTGTGGCCGATTCTGCACCACCCTGATGGCCGAATCGGGAAGGAGACACAGTCAGCTCACAGCAAGTCACCTTCACAAGCCAGCACAACAGTTTTTTGTCCTCACCTGACTTCCAGTAATTTCCCTGGAAAGACTCTGTTGGCTGTCTTTCCTGGGCCACATCACAGAATGTGCTGGTGCAGACGAAACGTGGGCACGAGGCCCCACATTAGCTCGCCATGAGTAGCTCACCCGAAGGCGGAGTTTGATTGGATCGGTCCATGACGGGGTGTGGGGTCAGCGAGTGGAGGAACAATGTCCTTCCTCACCCTGAATGGCTCCCTGCACACAACAATGACAGTTTTCAGCAAAATGGACTGCGCGAGGCTGTGGAGATGGAAGCGGCTCTGATGTCATTAAAATTTCATGTATTTCTGGTGCACGCAAAATCTAATGTGGGAGGCTGCCCCGAAGGCCCCGGAGCCCGTTTCCAACATGAATCAAGTCCATGGCTCCTGCCTGCGACCGCCAGCCCCTCCCCCCGGAGCTCTTAATGTAAAGCCTGACAAATGTAGCGCCGCCTAATTAACTTGACTATTGTCTCCTAAAAATACCCCTTCTCCTGGCTTTCCTTTGGTGAAAAGAGCAGACTGGTAATCAGACGGAAAGGTCACATTATACCAGGAAATGGGACTGTGTTGGAAGGGGGCCCGCACATCCACTCTCCCGTGCAGTTTCATGTGTTGGACACGTTTTCTCTCTGTACTTCATTAATAACTAAGAAAGCGTGGCTGCATTCAGAGGAACCCACTTGCTGCCACCCCTGTGTGGCTCACCCCGCTCCACCCGAGCAGCAGTAGAGGAATCCCTCTCTGAGCCGGTGATTGGGGTTTTGCAAACTGCCTCAAGGCACAGGACTCTCCCTCCACCACCTTGCTTCCGCCCCTGGTGCCTTTCGGCAAACACGCGCAGGCGTCCAATTAACCAGAAGGAAGAAGTTGGCTCACTGAGGCCAGAGGAACATAGGTACTCGCGTCAGTTCGGGTCCTTTGGAAAACAAGTACCAAGACAGAGTTAGAAGAGCAAGAGATGATGTTGGGGGAAATGCATGTGATAGTCCAAGAGGGGAGGGAACAGGATTGAGCAGGGAAAGCATTCAGACTGGGATGAGATCTGACACCCGGGAAAGAAGAGAAGGTAGGAGAAGGGGTATTGAGTAGGAAGAGCGTCAAACTGCAGTGCAGCTCCAAGAGTCTTGGCCAATGTAATGTATGGTGATTAACATAACATAATTAAAAATAATAACAATAAAAAAAGAGAGAGTCTTGGCTAGTCCCATGGAGAGTTCCAGAACAAAGATTGCCTATTAGAGGAGCCACACATGGGGCAGCAATGTCCAGGCCCTAGGACTCTCATGGTGCCCTGTTACTGGCTAAGGCTGGCCAGGCAGTGAGCATCCTCAGCTCCATTGCTTGGCTTTTAAATGACCCAGGGGTTGACCTAAGTGCAAGGCAGGAGCATCTCAGGATGTTGGCTCTGTTCTGCTCATTCTGTATGCTCACGGAGATTCCTATCATATAAGCCATTTGTCCTATATATTCCCAACATTGGGACCCCACTGTAGATATTGGGGTGTCAGTAACTGGGAGTGGAGGTCACTTCCCCATTTCAGAACATGTGGGGGGGCTGATCTGTGGCTGCAAGGACTTTGGGTGAGAGAGTTTTAGCAGGCTGCCACCAGATTATGTGGATGGGAGCTATATCCTCCAGATTCCAACTCAAGTCACAAGAGACAGAGAAGTTGAATAGGAAGTATATCCCAACCGTCATAAAGCCTCCTCTCTGTGGCCCACAAAAATCTGGGAAACTCAAATAGCCAGTTCTGGTTTTTTTATTTTCAGTGTTTACACACACAAATAATACCATAAATACATTAACCTTGTAAACAATTACAATATTACGAATAAGGCCGAAAGCTTTGACTAGCAAGCCAAGCCAGTTCTTACCCCAGAAGTAGGTGTTGTTAACTATGTAGGGATTCCTTCCTCAGTCCCCCCGCTTTTATGCACAACTAGTAAAAGGGCAAACTTGAAATCAAGCCCAGGACAATTCAGTTCCGAAGTCTTTCCATTTTACCTCTAAACCTTTTCTCCTCCACACGTAACTAACTCTGTGAACACAGGCTCGTAAATGCTTTGCCAAGAATTATAAAGAAGTGCTGACCAGATGCTAGGCATGGTGCTAAGTACCTCAATTAACCTTTACGACAACCCTGTGAGAGGTGGTGTTATTGATTCCATTTTACTGACGCACAGACTGAGGCTCAAAAAGGTTGTAACTGTCAGAGATGAGTGTCAGAGATAGGATTTGAACCCAGGTCCGTGCACGCTCTTGACAACCAATGCACCTCCCTTCCAGGACACAACAGAAATTTGATCTCCCTCCCAACAAGTAGCAAGTGCATTGCTGAAATTGCTTTCTTTTGCCAAACTCCTCAAGACACAAGCCTAGATAACATGGTGGGATTGTCAAGACCCCGGCAGCGGGACTGTGCGATGTGTGCAGAGAGCCAGACCCACTGACCGAATCCTCCCTCTGCACATGATGGCGAGCCACTAACCTAAGATGTCGATAACAACTGATGCTCAGCTCAGCCAACGCGTTCTGGCAGTTCTGGGATCAGGGGGCATGGTCGTCGGAAGACCAGCTTCATCCTGCCAGTCTTCCCTCATCGTGGAAAGCCCCAGCTCGGCCTGGTGAGGTCATACCAGACAGTGACCAATTCTGATAATGAAGTGGGGGAGTGGGAAGGGGAGAAAAAAAAAGCCACGACAGGGGCTTGTGCCAAATCTTTGTTAGGAAGCTAAACATAGCTGTTGCTGAGGATGGCCACAGTTCATGAAACACATATGCCAACAAAATAGGCCTGTGTAAAATCGTCCCATGTGGGGTGTCCTCCAAGCCACTCACAATTACGCTTAAGTGATGATATATAGAACATCATTTTCCAGGTGGAGGACACTCAAATGCTTTGTGGCCTGGGTCCCCAGGAGGTACTGCGAGGGCCAGACTGGACTGAAGAATGGCTAGGGCTTGCATCTGGAGTTCTTGGCAGCCCCACTGCCATCCGTGAGTGTTGATGGGTGGCCCGGGGGACCCATGGCACCGTTCTGGGCTTTGTTAGGGCACAGGAATAGAGAGAAAGCATGGCACATCGTGGCAGAGGTGGGTTAGCGTCTTATTTAATCCTTGCTGCCATTCTGTGAAAGAGACTCTAATAATCATAGAATGCGTGGCCCAGAGCGGGCCCTCAGTGAGATGTTATTTAGACCCGGTTCTTCCCTGAAAGTATTTGCAGTGAAATGTGCAAACAGATCAGGTGAAGATTTAATTGTGTAATAATGCACAATAATTCACCTGCGACTAAATCCTAGATGCAGATGGGAATTGACATGTGGGAGATGCTAGCCCTTGGAAGGTAGCAACGGGTGTGAAGTGACCCAGAGAAGCTACTGGAGGGGGTAATTACCCTCGGGTCGTGGCTTCACAGTTAAGCAGGCAGGAGTCTGAACACCCTGCCGGGAACAGTTGAGCATCTACTGCAGGTGAAATGCAGATGTGAATTAAATACAGATGTGCAGAAAATGGACAAAGTCAAGTCCAGCTCTGGTGGTTCCTGAATTGTCTGCCTGGGGATGCAGGCAACAAGGTACGTCCCTGAAATGGGCACAGATGGAGTCTGAGTGTGGAGTTGGGACTGCAAGAATCTTCTAGTTCATTCCCCCACACGCTCATGCTCTGGGAGATGGTCAAGGGTCTCAGAGGTGTTTGGGATATTTCCAAGTACTGGATCTAAATCTCTTTTGTGCAGTTTTACTTTATATCCTTGAGAGGACAACCACAGTTGGGTGGGGACAGTACCGTACTGGTGCCAGACCACGCTGTCTCCCAAGAGTCCACAGCCCTTGTGTTTCCCCAGCTCTGCATTCAGTGACATCATGTTGACAGCCTGAAATCAGCCATGGTGGATGTATTGACTCCATTGGAATGGACAAACAGTACGAATCAGGGATGTTGTTGTTTTCTCCCCTGGAGAGCAGGTTGTTCAACATTTACCAGAATTTACTGGGTGGGAAATTCATATCAAGAAAGTATATCCTGGGGTCATCAAATCTCCGACTTGGAAGGGATTTTAGATCTCTTACCTAAGTCTCAGGTTTAGTGCTGGAATTCTCCTAAAGGTTTCCCTGACAAGGAGACAAGGCAACCACTAGGGGACAGCGAGATGATTTTTTGGTGTTTTACCGACTGTAACATGAAATCGCATTGTGGAGGAGGTAATCATTTTCCAATTCTCTCCTGTCCGTTTTTATTATGCAAAGGAGAGTCTCAGTTTGGTGCTAGTTCAGTCTTTAACGCCTCTCTAACACTTGTAACTCTCCCTGTGAACAAAGAGAGGTCCAGCCCCAGCCCAGAGCCTCTTGCAGGAAACCCCTTGCTGTGACAGCAAACACTGTTTTGTTTTATCATATTTGCATTTATAGCTACCTGCCATTTGCAACATGGCTTTCTACCTATCGTGGTGGCATCAAGTTTTCTTTTTACTGTGTTTTCAAATGAGCCAATTTAAAGACAATTATGAAGAGATTGATAATACAGGTGGTACCGAGAATTGACGAATTTCCTGAAGATGGTTTGCAAGTGTGGGGAACACAGATGTACCCGAAGTCAAGCAGGCTTCACTTGAATATATCCAGCCACAGGGAACTCACTACTTTTCAAAGCATCCCTCCTGTTACCATAATCAGTGAAATGTGCCATTCAAATCAAAAGGCTTGGGGCGCCTGGCTGGCTCAGTCAGTAGAGCATGTGACTCTTAATCTCAGGGCCCTGAGTTCAAGCCCCACACTGGGCATGGAGTCTACTGTAAAAAAAAAAAAAGGTTTACTTTGTCTCTTCCTCTCCACCAGACCACCACCATTTTCAGACTAAGTGTATTTCCTATACTAGTCTCCTATTGAGCCCAAAATCCTTAGTCCCCAAGCTTTCTAATTTCCATTCTTGGTTTGTCTCAGGCTCAAAATCCCCATTCATTGTCATGGACTTTTGGGGCTTGGTGGTGAACCCAGCCATAACGTCCCTGAAGGTCTAGTTCTGTCCTTGGTGTGTCAACATTTCTCCCGTCGAAGCGGCTTTGCCTCTCCAGGAGGAATTGAGCGAGAGTAGCAGGATAATTGGTTTTGAAGCATAATCGCTCTAGAATTACATATTCACTGGCTTCCTCTCTATGCCCTTTGGCGAACCAGCGCCCCCATGTGGTGGCCTGATATTGAGACTCAATAGTGTCTGTTACCTGCTCTGTACTGGGGCCTCCTGTGCACCGGGCACCACGGTGAGAGCCCCACATGCATCCTTTCATTCTCTGCCCTGCACCTCACCACAGCTCCGCGATCCTCTGCTGCCACTCCTCCATTCTACAGATGAGGAAGCTGCAGCTCCAAGACCTGAAGTCACCCAAGGTCATCCAGCCAGTGAGCAGGCGAGCCTGGACTCCTAGGCCGACCTGTGAGCCTCCCAAGTCAGTGCTCTTAACTCATGACAAGGATTTCTGGCCTCAGACCCTCAGACCTGCCGTGGAAAGCAGAAGCAGGTGACAAGGGGAGATGCCCACGCTATGACCAGAGACCCTTGAAGGAAAGGTCTTGTTTTCTAAAGTCAGAAGAACGTGCAGTAAGAGAACACCAAGCGGGCTGGCTCTCTGCAGGCATCTGGTACCTTCGTGGGATCGTCCCAGATTTATCACTGGTGACTGTAGGAGGGGGGAGGGAGGGAGAGAAGAGAGACCCCTCTTGACCCTCACCTGGGCAGATGCATACTTCTCTTTCCCCTCAGCAAATGGAGAGCCAATGTTCAGGTGCTTTAATCACAATTCTTTGCCTTTTGCCAATAGTCATTAAGATTTTTTTCTTTTTTAAATTGGTGAATGGGCTCAATCGCAGTCTGTCACGTTTCACCACGAGGTAGGATGTCTCTCCCAGCCTTTTTTCAACACTTTCCCATTCAGCAGACACCGCCTGGTGCCGTCCTGTGTGCCAGACATGTTTTGGGTACAAGGGAAACGAGGTGGGCATCCCTTCTGCCCTCTGTGGACATCCCAACAAGCATACCACTGTGACAGGTGTGGCAGAGGAAGGGGACAGAGTGTACATAGTGCTGTGGTGGCACCTGACTGGTGAAGGGGCAGAGGGAAAGGTGTTCCTGGCAGGGGGAAGTGCATCTGTGAGGTCCCTGAGCCATGAGAAAGCAGGAGGATCTCAAAGAGGTCTAGGATGCCCCACGCTAGGGGGCTGGCCCATAGCAGGCCTTCAATAAGGTGGCAGCAAATGAGTGAGTGAAGGGAGGAGCAGAGGGTATGAGGGGAGCAGTGGGAGATGGAGATGGGAACGTACACTCAGGCCAGCCATGATGTCTTTGAAGTCTGTTACGAGGAATTTCGGCCTTGATCTTGACTTTGAGGGGAAGCCATGGAAGCACTCTGAACAACAACGTGATCATACCTATGCCTCTCCAGAAATACTGGGCCATCGAGCTGCGATTACCCCACCACCCCCCACCCTGATACCCTCCAATATCTATTGATATGTACTGAAGCTTAATTTCTCCCCTGTGCTATGAGGCAGCTGAAAATGCCCAGACCCTTGGGAACTGTCTGTCCATTCCTGTCAGCCAATCATTCCTCCAGCAGTTTTACACATGGAGGAACTACTCTGTGCCTGCCTATTTGCCATGTTCTCGAGGCTCGACTTGCAAGAGTGAGTCTGGGTAGGGGCCCCCCGTGACCCTTCTCCAAGGTCAACAAACCAACCGACTTACTATTTAATTTTGGTTCCTACAAAAGCAGAGCCTGAGACAAGGATTTGCATGCAGGAATTTATTTGGGAGAAGCAGGAATGGGGGAGTGGGAAGAGGGAGAGCACCGTAAGACAAGCCAATAAAGGGTGCATCACTGAGCCTCTATTACCCTTATGGGCCAGATGGCATGCAAGCCCTCTGGGAAACCACCTCAGAATGCGAGGCTGGGGTGTGTACTTGTTTCCATCCTCCATTGGGTGGGGGCTGCCCCTGAGGTATTAACTCAAATTTGTGGGCTTTGGAGAAAGACCGAAGGCAGAGAGGAAGAGATGCAGGTGCTGGAGGCGGGCCATTGCCATAATGTACAGGAACTGTCCCTACCACAGCAGCTGAGGTTGGAGGAGGGCAAAGATGATGGAGCACGTACCACTAAGTAACATTCACTGGGCATCTACCTTGTGCCAGATAGGGTAACCTGCACGGAGACACGCTTGAGCCCTTTAGCCCACCCCCAAAACACTGTGAGGCAAATCTTCACACCACCATGTGCCAGACAAAGATGCTGGGTCTTAGAGACATGACTTATCGAAGGCCACAGATCTGGAAGCAGTGACATGACTGGGAGGATCTGTGTTCTGGAAGTTCTAGAGAAGTCATCCTGGCTCCACCCACTTCCCCTGTCTCTGAGACGTGAAGATCGCCCTACGACATAGTCCCACCCCCCGAGCCACAGATGACTGGACCCGAGAAAACCACCTGATACCAGCCGTACCAATGAGATTCTCCTCCCTGAGAACCTGGACTTCACAACTGCTCCGGATGGCCACAGAGGATAGAGGTGACGTCCAGTTAACTCCAGGGCGGGCACTTTGCCACAGCTGGGCAAAAAAAGACGCAGATGTGCAGAAATCAACAGTCTTGAGCACTCGTGCTCTTTTGAAGAGCCCAAGAGGCAGAGCAAGTAGCTGAGCTTTCCTGCCATTGGATTCCATCTCCACCCCCCCCAACCCCGACCTTGAGTTGGATGAATGCATTTCCATATCTGCCAACACAGATCCCTGAATAAAACAAGTCTTAAAAGAAAAAAAAAAAAAAAAGACAAGAACCATCAAGAGGGCACGACATGAGAGGGGTGAGCGTTCTGTAGGCAGACGAGATCTGGGATGTCCATGGGTTTCTCTGCCTGGCCCCTGTAAAGAGACCGAGCAAAGACAGTGCCCAGACGATGGAGAAGAAAGGGAGAAACATGTCAAACGTGCCTACAAAATGAAAGCTGTTTCAGTAGGGGTCCCGTGTCTGCTGCAGCTGCTGGGGTTTTTTTCCGGCCGCATCCCTCACTGTGGCTTTCCCACTAATAAAAGCAGCCGGGCGATGGGCTTCTGCGCCCAGGGAGCCCCAGTTCATTTTTCGCCCCTCCGTTGGCTGCAGTGTAAGACAGCTCGAGAAGAAATTAATACTCGGAGTTGGTGTCAGCCCCGCTGACGGCAGATCAAGGCCAAAAGACAAATTGCTCATTACAGTTCAGGGAGCTGGAGCCAGGAGGAGAGGGCTGGGCCATCCCCTGCCAGCTCTGGGCGGTTCCCACCGGTGACTTAACTTCAGCCAGAGACCTGCCCTGGCTTCTGCCTGCCTGTGGGGCTTGCGGGGGCTGCTTGTGGGTGAGCAACTGCTTTGGACCACCTCGGGGCCCCTCATCAGCCATGTTTGTATCATGTCACCGGTGGGACCAGACCTAAAGCTCTAGAAAAGGTGCTTGTGTGGGTCAGTTACTCATCCTGGGGTCCGGGTGGTGGCCCGCGGTGGCCGCAGAGCGAACAGGAAGGCAGAGGGGCCTGGAACAATGAGAAATCAGACATGGCTGGAAATCCCTCTGTCACCCTTTGCCTTGTATTCTCTACCCTTGTCCTCTGATCTTTTTATGTAGGACAACTCAACCATGTCACAGTCAGGGATATGGTGTTTTGTCGGAGGGGTCCCACACAAGGCCTAGACCCAAAAGGGCCAATATCCAGCGGTGCTGCATTCATTCACCTTGTGCTCTGGCACAGGGCTGCTGACCTTTGGAGACAGGGTGGCTTTTCCTAATTTGCACAAAGGTGCTGCTTGGATTCATGAAAGTCCTGGCAACATATTTGAGAGCCCTTGGCTTATTTATTGTCCGTCTCTGCCAAGTAGAACATAAGCTCCATCAGGGCAGTGACGGTGCTGGGAATATTCCACCTGCCTCTCCTGGTCCTCTGGTCACCCTTCTCCTCCCTGCTCCATGTCTGGGGAGGATGACCTCCATGGTAAGCCTCAGTGAGCTCCCCGCGTTCAGGCTTCGGGTTGGATTCAGCCAAGAGGAGGCACCGCTGGAAGATCAGAGGGTGGGAGGGTGGCATCCTCTTTATTCAGCTGCAGCTTGGCTGCTGGAAATTGGTCACCAGGACTGTCCCTCCCACCTCATCTTTCTGTGTTCAGTGGACCCCAAAACTCCCCATTCTCAGCCATGTATTTCAGATGACAACTGGACCCTGTCTGAAAAATGTTGCTTTTCTCTCTCACTGGAGGGTAACTAAAAACAAGTATTACACTCAGAAAAGCATCCTTTTCGATTTCCAGAACAATACTTCCTCTGACATTCTTCTTTTCATCCATTTGCCAGACCTCTTCTCTAAAATTAGCGCCGATGGGGGCTTCCTCAACCAGGTTAATTCTACTCTGACAAAGCGTGGGGGCGACACCAGACACAACAGAGGTATTCAGTCTCGGGAGATGCTGTGCCGTCACAACAAAGGCGTGAGTCTTCAGAGCAGCCACACGAGGCCTCTTGGGCATAATGACCAGGTGGCAACATTCTTGGGTCCTAAGGACTGTGCGGTGTTCTCCCTCCAGAGAAAACAATGATTTAATGGCAGCATGACAGGAGCCTTGGGACTAATTGTACCCAGCCCAGAAATCAGAGCCAGGCAAGTGTAGGAGACAACTGGAAGGCAATTATCACACAGTCCATGCTACAACTCTGTCATTACCATCTGAGCCCTGCAAGAAGCCCTTCCCCTCTGGAAGGTCAAATGCAGATGGTGCTAAATAGTTGAAAGAAAAGAGCTGGGAACTGGGGACAACAAGACAGATCTTTCAATGGAGAATTTTCCAGATTTATATACAGAGCACCTTATCCACTTCCTCTCTTTCCCTCTCTCCCTTCTTCTCTTTTCCTGTCTCTCTCTCTCTCTCTCTCTCTCTCTCTGACACACACACACACACACACACACACACACACACACACGCTTCAATCCCAATGATACACCTCTTCTGTTTTCCAAACCCAGTTCCCACAAAGCTTTGTTTAATGCAGTCTAGGAAAAGTGACATTGCCTACTCAACAAGTAGCTTTTGATTAAAAACACTGAACTCTGCCCAAGTAATTGTACTACACACAAGAAAAACATTCGAGGGTCTGAAGAGAAGTTTCCTTTGTTCCCAGCCTGAAATAGTGGTTAAGAAAAAAAGAAAAAATATCTCTGGCTTGCATTGTTTGAACAAAACTTGCATCTGTACATTCTAGAATTTGCTCCATTTTTTCCATAATGAGCACACGGGATGTTTTCTATACATTATTTTTAATGGCAAAAGTCATAAGTGAAATCCGTTTGTGCTGTCAAAAAGGCAACTGCTCTACACACAAAAACAGAAGTCTCTTTTGAGTATCACTTCCCGTCCATTTCCCGTCTCTGGAGGTAAATACTTTTTGTGTCTGACATGGCTCTTCCCACACCCTTTCTCTATAGGTATAAACATATGCATGTGACTCTTCACACATATCTTACTTTGAGGATAATTTCGTTTTTCAGGAGTGGGGTTCTACGACATGTATTATTTCGCGACTTTTAAAAACTTAATACTCTCAGGGATCTTTGCACGGTGAAATCAGTGCATATAAACTTACCTTTTTGTTTCTAATGGTTGACTAGAATTCAGTAGATTAATAAACAGCTGAATAAACCATAGTTTATCTCACTAGGTCGCTATAGAGGCACGTTCAGGCGATTCCTCACGTCTGGTTATTATAAGTAGTGCTACAATCAATTACTCGTATGTTGCTGCCTTGGATGTATGAGCCCATATTTCTATATGGGAGAGACTGTTATATCAATTAGGACACTCTGGGCCACATGGCTAAGCAACAAGGGCTTTATTTATGAGAAGTCTAATGTAGGTCAGTTCCAAAGATGGCTAATTTGAGGGCTCTGTGCCACCATCACAGACACAGAGGCTTCCTTTACATCCTTCTGTTTTGCCACCCTCAGAAGGTGGGAATGTCTCCCTCCAGGGGTCACATGATAGCTGGAGATGTTCTAGGTGACACTGCAGAAATACCTTCAACTTTCCTCAGGCCTATCACCCTGGACTGAACTGCCAGCTAACACATACACCAGTCCTTGGCAAGGGCCATGCAACCACCCTGATTGGCATGGACCGCCATGATTCCTCCTCTGGCTCTTGGAGGAAGATGAGGGAGAAAATGGGTTTTATTCATCCATATGCCATCCAGAAAATATGTATCTGTTTAGAGGCTACCAACAGCACCCGAGTACCAGTTTCTTCACATATTCACCTATTCTTAATAAGATGTCTAAATTTTTGCCAATAAGATGGGCAAAGAGGGCATCTCGTTTTCTTGCATTTACTTGATTTCTAATGAGTTGGATGATCATCTACATATTTATTGCTCATTTGTATTTTCTCTTCTGAGAATTACCTATTTGTATCATTCGACTTACTTTCTATTGGAGAGTTTGCTGTGCTTTCTATTGATTTGTTTGAGTTCAATATATACATCCTGGACACACATAATCGAGAAATTTTAAAAGGTTGTTAAGAGTAAAGAACACTTAAATCATCTATTTCTGTCCTTCCTTGGATTCTCAAGGGTTTCTACCACAGCTCAGGAAACAAAGGAAGAAATTGCATTTTGTGGAAAAGGTTATGGTGATATGCTTTCTAAACTGAATGCTTCAGAACAAAAGAGCCTTGCCAGATGTTACAATACATTTTGGAAACACCGCATACAATGTCTGTCTTTCAGAGTCCCACAAATACACAAACAGCCATAGGGACCAGCTCTGTTTTTTTCATCATGACCACTCCCTAGCTGTGTGACCTCAGCCCCATCATTCCATCTCTCTGAGTCTTGTCGTCCTCAGTGTACCATAGACCTCACAGGGCTGTTAGGGGGTGTAGCAGATGCGTCCATGCTCTCCTGGTGTCTCCTTGGCTCTTCCCATGCTTATGCACATCCTCGGTTCTCTGCCTGTGGTCTTAGTCAGTCCAGAAGGGTAATGCCCTCAGGAGCAGCCCTCCACCAACCGCAGACAAATGTTGGTGGATAAGGACCTGGACTGGCTGCCTTTAGAGGCAACAACTCCGGGGCACATTCTGTACCAAGAGTGGACAAACCACAGCTCGCCAGCTAAATCCAGCCACCGCCTGTTACTCTAAGGTTTTATTGGCAAACAGCCACGCCCACTTGTTTATACATTGTACATCCTGTCTATGGCTGCTTTCAAGCTACAAGGATAGAGCTACATACACAACAGGGACTCTATGCCCTGCAAAGCCTAAAATATTTTTTTTAATTTTTTATTGTTATGTTAATCACCATATATTACATCATTTGTTTTTGATGTAGTGTTCCATGATTCATTGTTTGTGCATAACACCCAGTGCTCCATGCAGAATGTGCCCTCTTGAATACCCATCACCAGGCTAACCCATCCCCCTACCCTCCTCCCCTCTAGAACCCTCAGTTTGTTTTTCAGAGTCCATCATCTCTCATGGTTCGTCTCCCCCTCTGACTTACTCCCCTTCATTCTTCCTCTCCTGCTATCTTCTTCTTTTTCTTTTTTCTCAAAATATGTTGCATTATTTGTTTCAGAAGTACAGATCTGTGATTCAACAGTCTTGCACAATTCACAGCGCTCACCGTAGCACATACCCTCCCCAATGTCTATCACCCAGCCACCCCATCCCTCCCACCCCCAACCACTCCAGTAACACTCAGTTTGTTCCTGAGATTAAGCATTCCTCATACCAGTGAGGTCATATGATACATGTCTTTCTCTGATTGACTTATTTCACTCAGCATAACACCCTCCAGTTCCATCCACGTCGTTGCAAATGGCAAGATCTCATTCCTTTTGATGGCTGCATAATATTCCATTGTGTATATATACCACTTCTTCTTTATCCATTCATCTGTCAATGGACATCTTGGCTCTTTCCACAGTTTGGCTATTGTGGACATTGCTGCTATAAACATCGGGGTGCACGTACCCCTTCGGGTCCCTACATTTGTATCTTTGTGGTAAATACCCAGTAGTGCAATTGCTGGATCGAATGGTAGCTCTAATTTCAACTGTTTGAGGAACCTCCACACTGTTTTCCAGAGGGGTTGCACCAGCTTGCATTCCCACCAACAGTGTAGGAGGGTTCCCCTTTCTCCACATCCCCGCCAACATCTGTCGTTCCCTGACTTGTTAATTTTAGCCATTCTGACGGGTGTGAGGTGGTATCTCATGGAGGTTTTGATTTGGATTTCCCTGATGCCGAGCGATGTTGAGCACTTTTTCATGTGCCTGTTGGCCATTTGGATGTCTTCTTTGGAAAAATGTCTGTTCATGTCTTCTGCCCATTTCTTGATTGGATTATTTGTTCTTTGGGTGTTGAGTTTGATAAGTTCTTTATAGATTTTGGATACTAGCCCTTTATCTGATATGTCATTTGCAAATATTTTCTCCCATTCTGTCGGTTGTCTTTTGGTTTTGTGGACTGTTTCTTTTGCTGTGCAAAAGCTTTTTATCTTGATGAAATCCCAATAGTTCATTTTTGCCCTGGCTTCCCGTGCCTTTGGCGATGTTTCTAGGAAGAAGTTGCTGCGGCTGAGGTCGAAGAGGTTGCTACCTGTGTTCTCCTTTAGGATTTTGATGGACTCCTGTCTCACGTTTAGGTCTTTCAACCATTTGGAGTCTATTTTTGTGTGTGGTGTAAGGAAATGGTCCAGTTTCATTCTTCTGCATGTGGCTGTCCAATTTTCCCAACACCATTTGT
>NW_027397103.1:3077375-3122118 GCF_003265705.2 Callorhinus ursinus | reverse complement strand
CCCCCCTGCAAAGCCTAAAATATTTACTGTGTGGTCCCTTCCACGCAATTGCTGACACTCACTCTATACATCCCTTGTGGTCCCAGTGGGATGAGCTCAGGTCGCCCACAGTGGGTAACCCGCGTGCTCATTAGCAGACTTTCCTTTCCTTGTTCAACTCCCTTACTGGTGTTTTCTGGGATCACCTCCCAAATACATTCCTTGTACTCATAAAGGTGGGATGTCCTGGGCAGATTTGGGGAAGAATGGGCAGAATGGAAAAAGGCAGAGGGTTGCAGACAATGATGGGTCTGAGGTCCACGTCCACCTTGAGGGTTAGAGTCCCCACCACCTTAACTTCCACAAGTACTGTGCACGTGCACACACACACACACACCCCACATGCATGCACAGACGTACAGTGAGCCTGCCATTTGTACAGGGAGGTTGGTACATGTTATGTTCATGGTTGGGGACTTGGAAACCAATGGAAAATGCAAAGGGAGAGATGAAGATGCATTTCTCTCCCTGGACCCTGACTCCTGTCTAGCAAATGGCCATGTGAAAGAGTGGACTTTCTCCACTGGGAAACGTCTGTTTTCTCTGTAACTACACAGATGTGCACATATGAAATAAACAGGTCACCAAACATTTCTCCGAGAGGGAGGAGGGCCTCGTAATGCCCCCCCCATTACTTGCAGTGCTACAATAACACCACTCTCAAAATTCAGGGGACAAGGCTGTAGTCTTTAATGCGCCCAGCCTCTTCCCACCTCCAGACATTTGCACCAGCTACTCCTGCTGCTAGAATACTCCCTTAGTAAATGCACTTGTGTCGTTATTTGAGTCTTAGTTTAGACATCACTTCCCCCAAAGAAGCCTCCCCTAATCCTCCTCCCAAGGGTCACTAAGCAGTCTGCCCCCCTCCCCCGTAACGCTGTGTTTGCGTGCTTACCAGACTTTTCCATCATGGTACTTAGCATAATAACTAAGTAGATGTTTGTTGAATGTCTTCCTCTCCCACCAGACTCGAAGCTTCATGGGTATAGAAGTTTCTTTTGAGTATATATCCAGAAATGGAATTGCAGGATCATATGCTAATTCTAGTTTTCATTTTTTTTTTTTTTTTTAAGGAACGGCCATACTGTTTTCCACAGTGGTTGTGCCATTTTATATTCTATCTTCTCTTAAATGCCATCTGCATTTGGGGTGCCTTCAGGATTTATAAAAGATATTCTGAGAACTTGGACACTAGCCATTGAATCATGGGGGTGCCAGACAATGGTTTGGTGTGTTGGGCACAGAAATAAATGCTAGAGCTTGGACTGTAGTCTCACACTGATGAACACTGGAAGGCCAACTCCCACACATCATAGCTGTGGGACTTCGGGCAGGTTACTTAACCATTCTGAGTCTCGGTTTCTGTCTCTGTACAGTGACAGCAGTAATAATCCCTACCTGAAAGGGCTGTTGCAGATGTCACATAGAATACTGCATATAAAGTGTGTGGGGCAGGGTCTGGCACATAGCAAGTGTCAATGAATGAGAGTGTGCTATTCCTGTTGATAGCCCCTGAAGAAAGCTAAGACAGTTTTGATGTGTAGGTTGAAGAGACCTTTCTGCATTAGGATAATAGAAGGTCTGGTGTCTTTTCTTCCTTCTGAACCCTGGAAAATTGCTTGGCCTCAGGTTGCTACTTCCAGAAACCTCTGCAGCAGGGTCCTGCAGTGTGCCTATGGGATGCTTGGCACCACTAAGTGCTCAAGACACCTCCTTGCACACTCACCGGTTTGCTCCACTCCAGGGCACACTAGTGCAAAGTGCAGAGGCCAGAATTCAGGGCAGGCCCTTGGAAATACTCACAGATCTGTTATTTCAAGATCAGCTTACCCATGCCCTCTTGGTCATAAGTAACACAAACCCCTTGAGAGAAGTTTGATCAAAAAGGGAGAATCTATCCTAAGGACAAGGGATGTCCTGTGTAATTCAACGGCAGAAGCTGCAATGGAGCCTCCCAAGAGGGGTCCCAGAACCTAGGACATTGTCTCTTCATCTCTCCCCACATCCACTCTCTGGCAGACGAGCATACGTGGAAGACGGTGGCTGCTCCCAGAGACCACGTTCCTCTGAGAACTGCCTTCTGCTGGACAGTAGCCAGCTTTGAACGATGCACCACGGTTGCCCCCTCTTCACCTCATCCGTGAACAGAGGTGGACACCTGACCCACGCTGGTCCTATCAGGTTCTTCCTTGGGAATCTGGAATCGAGGCTGATTAGTCTTGGCTGGGGTTTTCTCCTCTGCGACATGGTGGTTGATAATAGTAATAATTACCTTGTCAGATTGTGGTGAAGTTAGTAAAAAGAAGCCATGCCAAGTTCTTAGTCCAACACAGGGCATACAGCAAGCACTCAGTACTAAGTTTTACTGGTATTATCATTGTTCTTCCAAATATCAAGCTCCCTAGCCTCACGCACAGTGGTGCTCAATAAATATTTATTGGATGGATGAATGAATGAATGAATGAATGAGTCAACAAGAGCATGCCATCGGCTGCAGTCATGCTATTTGATGTTGCTCAGTTATAGCAATATATGGACCTCACGTTTGTGCAAAACGCTTGTTTCTGCCAGCCACGGGACTTTGTCACCTAAATAAGCCCAAGTTGAACATCCCACACCCCCAGGCCTTGTGTTGTGAGGTGTAGGTGCTATCTAAGAGTTGCCAGGTGCTCATGATACATTTTCCAGGTCGTTAAACCACTAGTTACACAAACTCCATCATGTGTATTCGTTAAAATGAGATTTGGGCCATTTCAGAGACGAGGCTCATAGTGCAGGAAATATGGTCTGAGTTTTTCTTTGACAGGGAGGAAACGCATTCCACAATAGCACCAAAGAGCTCCACAGCCTATTTCTTATTTTATAGTTTCTGTGGTCGTTCTCCCTCTCCTGAATTGTTCCTGTTCTGTGTTCACGACTCCTAAATAGTATCTATTTTGTCTGAGTCCCCACCTACACCATAGCCTCAAATATGCACATCCTGGAGATTTGTACCTGCATTAAACAGGGAGAATGTTTGTATTTTTAAAATGTAGCTGGCAATAAATGACTTTTGAAGGTAACTTGGACAAACAAAGACAAACATGATTCATCAACTCGCCTTCAGAGTGCAAGTCGCCGGGAAAAATTTTGCAAGAGGAATCTTCTTCTGGTGTCTGAGAAAAGAGCCTTAGAAGTTGTCCCTGTGTCCATACCAGGGCAGGTTTCAAGAGGAGGGAAGTATCAGACTATAGCTTCCTGCATCTGTGTGACATTTTCAGCGAAGAAATCTGAAGAAATCTGGCAAGGAAATAAGGACTCATTTAATGGAACTCCCCTCAGGGGTGTGAACAGGATGACAAAAGGTCAGATGACCTTTTCTGGTCCAGCGGGGGCTACAATGGAGCCATCGGGCATTAACAAGCACTTTCAGGAAGAGAATGCCTGCACACACCTTCTTTGGCCTGGCAAAGACTGTTTAACAGCCCCAAGCATCTTGAGCTTAAACATGTTTGAGTCCCAAGATCTGGGAACAATGACAAGCCTTTAATGGGTCCCCAGAAAATATTTGTCGAATTAATAATATTCTTGCTAGACAAAAAGAAAAAGACAGCTACCATTTACCAACAGCTGGCTACATGCCAGACGCTCTGCATACACTAGTTCTACTGGTCACAAAGTAATATTTACCTTGCAAGGCAAGCATTATGATGAGCACTTCCCCATTTTAGGCATAAGAACACTGAGGCTCAGAGAGGATAAAGCACCTGTCCAAGGAGACCCCACCAGGAAGTAGAAGACTGAGGATTTGAAATCTGTGCCTGACATTAAAGTCTGTGCTTTTGGCCTCTTGTGCTCTCCAGCCCTCTCCTTTAGCTTCCTAAGAGCATCTGCTCTCGTTCTTTCTGCCGGCCTTGAGGAAGTAGGGGATAAGGTCCATGCGCTGAGTGCCACCCCTCCCTATGGTAGTCCATTCTGGGACCCAGCTCCTTGGTGCCTGCTGAGCCTGAAGAGGCTTCTGCCCACTTCCAAGCATCCCCCAAAAGCACAGTTGCACCTTCTAATTGCTCCTAGAGTGGGCAGGCTCCTGGCTATACAGAAAACAGTAATTCTCATGGGTAACGAAGGCATGGTGTGTGACAAAACATGGGCAACTGGTCTCCCCGAGACTGATTAGGAAGATTGATAATCTTGATCCTCCATGTCCTTTTCAACCTGGCATATATTCTGCTCCCTTCCAGTTCTTAGAGCTCCTATGAAATGACATCAGTCTCCTCCCTCTTGCATTACACATTCCACAGAGTCATTTGGTCCACCCACAAACACTAATTGATCCCTTACAAAGACAAGACCATCTGATCTCAGGAGCAGGGCAGATGCATCACACAAACAGCTCCGGTGCATGAGCTCAGTGTTCCAAGGAGAGAGGCTTGTCAATATGCAATGGGAACAGAGAAGCATGCCTAATTTGGCCAGAAGAGGGAGAACTGAAGAAGGGGGTTCTCAGAGGTGGTGATATTTAAATCAAATCTCAGAGGATGAGTAGAAGTCTTCAGAGTGGGAGAGGAAAGAAGGAGCATCCCCTGCAGGAGACAAAATGTGTTCCCAGGAGGGTACACGTTTCAAAGGTATCTAGAGATTAAGCAGAGGACAGGGTACTGGGGGGGAGAGGTATAGCCAGCAGATGCAGGAGTGAAAGGCTCTGCAGAAAACCCCAAAGAACTGGGACGTTGCTTTGAGGTCAATGGGGAGCCATTGAAGGATTTCAAGGAAAAGACTGATAGTAAGGTTTGCTATAGAAAGATGGCATATTAGTGTCCTAGGATTGCCTCAACTACCACTAACTGGGTGGCCTAAAACAACAGAGACTTATTCTCTCACAGTTCAGGAGGTCAAGAGGCCAAAATTAAGGTATGAGCAGGGTTGGTTCCTTCTGGAGAGAGCGAGCTCTCTGCTGGCTCCTGGGATTTGCTGGTCGGACCCTTGGGGTCCCCGGGCTTGTACCTGCTTCTCTCCAATCTCAGCCTCCTTCTTCACATGGCCTTTCCTCTGGGTCCTCCTTTTCTTATAAGGACATCAGTCATCAGATTTAGGGCCCACCCTCATAGGATACGACCTTATCTTCACCACTGACATCTGCAAAAACCCTATTTCCAAATAAGGTCCCGTTCTGAAGTGGCAGTTGGATGTGGGAGTGGGGGGGGGCACTATGAAACCCACTACAGATCGTGAAGAGGCAAGAATGTCAGTGAGGAAGCCCCCCGCCCCGAGCAGGCAGGAAGCCAATTCCAGAGAGGGGAGGGGGCCTGGAAGTGGAAGAGGGGCCCATCGCCACCCTGAGGACTTTCATGCAGGTCTTTTTCCCAAGGGGAAGGGGTAGATAATGGCCCAGTGAGCCCTGTTGGAAAGGACCTTAGGAATCAAAGCATCCACTTTTTCTCTGTTTACTGAAGAAAGTGGTCGCAGATGCTATTAAGTGGTGGAACCAGCATTTTATAACCAGATAGTCTGTCTCGAGCATCCCTTTATATTCTTAAGATTGTTTTTAATGCATGCTGGCTTTGTCTAGTAAGGTTTAGCTTAGACAGGGCCTGCAGGAGCTGAGGAGCTTATTGGCAGAGCTCATAATTGTCTTAATAGCCAACATTTATTAGGCACACACTAAATGCTAGGTGTGATGTGAGGTGCCTTGAATTCATTAGCTGTGATTCTCACATCGTGTCTGAAAAGAAAAGCCATATTATGAATGTCCTCATTTGACAGGTGAGGAAATGTGTGCTCAGTGAGGTTATAACTTGCCCAGGGTCACACAGGGGTAAAGCTGAACTGGCAACCAGGGCCACGTGATGCTTAAGGCAGTTTTTCTAAACTAAAAATAATCATTTTTTTTTTTTAAAGAATCCACCATTGAGAAAAATATACAGGATTAGGGAAGTGGGGTATGAAAATCTGATCAAGCAGCCCCAATTTATCTCAGTCCAAATGAAAGAGTTTCCATGTCCCTAGCTTGGGACAAAGAACCCGTTCTAGAAGACTGGATGATAACCTGGGGTCACCCCTCCCCACCCCAGTCTGTGGGGGAGCTCAGAAGGAGATGCATATAGGACCCAGAAGGGTAGCCTCCTGTCAAGTGAGGGGCCGGGTCTCCAACTTAATTAATCCCCTTCTCCCTGCCAACATTTCCCTTGCCCTCCCGTCTGTTCGAAAGAAGGCTTTTCCTCTCTGGGAATTAAGAGAACTTTTCAGCTTCAGCTTATTTGGAGTAAGGTTCTTTTGAACGAGTGGCCAACTTTCTTCTTTTTCCTTTGAGCCTGACATGCAGAGCCAGCTGTTGAATCAGAAAACTGCCAACAGAGCCTGTCATACCCAGATATCTGGTGTCTGCTTGGGTGTGTGGGGTTTTTTTTAATACTTGTAGGGTTTTTCCTTTTAATTATTATTATTATTATTATTATTCAAAAGGAATCTGGAACTTGCAGATGCAAAGATCAAGAGGGGCCATGTTCTTCCCTAAATGCCCCAACAGGACTCTATAAAGACAGAGGTGGAAGGACAGGGAGGGGATTGACACCATCAGCCTGCCCTCATCCCATAGCTTCCTATGCTCATCTGCTTTCACCCATGATGGCTACCAACAGGCATCCTGATCAGCCAACTGGTCCCCCCTGGTGTAGCCAAAGTATCCAGCTACCCATGGAGTGTAATCTGAAGGTGGACCAGCATGGCTCACCCTAAAACATAGCCCAACACACTAAAACTGGTGCATACCTGAAATTAGACCATTTTCCAAGCATACCATTGGGTTAAGCATTGCCTACTTCCTGCACTCCATTTTCAGGGTGAAAATGCTACTAGGCTCAGTGATACCTCATGTCACTCCCACCTTAGTATAAATTGGTCTACAGATTGGTTTCCATAGGTCAGAGCAGTATGAGGACATTTGGCACCTTGGGATGGGGAGAAAGAACAGTTAATGGGGAAGAGTAAATATTAGACATCACTAGAGAAGGAAACTGGAAGTTATTAGGCACCTACTGTGTACCAGTCCTTTACATATATGTTATTTCTATTTTCCTAACAACCTTCTAAAGTTGGCACTATCATCCACATTTTGTAGCTGATTCACTAACATCCATCCTGGCTGAATCATCTAACCCTGGGGTTCTCACACTGTAGCAGGCAGAGGAATCCTCAGAAAAGCCTGATGGAGAATATTCCTGGACCCCACCCCCAGAGATCCTGATTTACCTGGTCTTATATATAGCCCATGAATTTGCAGGTATAATAAGCTCCCAAGTGATGCTGATGATACTGGCCCATGGACCACAGTTTGAGCAGCATGGGTCTAGTCATGGCAATCTTATTCACCTAGCCAATGCTTAGTTCAAATGATGGACCAACTCAAGCCCATCTGGACCAATGAGACATGAAAGATTCGCCAGGGCTTTGGGAAAGAAGCCTTGACCCCATTGCTACCAGCAGCCATTTTACAAACATGAGGGGAAGATGTCTGAGGATGAAGCTGATTCTATGGGGACCTGACCCTGTGGGCAGCTCAACTGCATGACAGAACCTCTAAGCCAACCCCAAATCCTACTCTGGACTCCCTGGTACATGAAGTAATGCATTTCCCTATATTTTAAGCAAGGATGGGTGGAGTTTCCTTTTGCCTTCGGCCTCCTAACAGACATTAAACCATGATTCTCAGATGAAGAGAAAGAGAAATTCGATCCAAGGCAGAAGTCACACAGCTGGTAACCCAGTTCTGGGAGGTGCCAAATGTCTTTCCAACTTGTCACACTGCCTGAGTGGCTTTCTGTCCAATACCTGATGTGGTTCCCCATCTGCTTTGGCCATAGTTTGGGGGCCAGACCCAACTACTCTTTTACCACCAAGAAGTTAAGGATTACATCCGTCCATCTGTCCATCCTTCCCTTCATCAAGTGTTCATCCCATGCTTGCTGCACGTCATGCCCTGTGCTTGTGATCCACTGGAGGACAAGATCCAGTCTTAGCCCTGAAGGAGCTCAAATCAAGAGGAAGAGACAGCCCCACAATCTCAGCATCTCCTTCTCCCTTCCCGAGACTTTAGCACTGCAGTCAGCCCACTGGTGCCCAGATGCCCAGTCTTGTTGAGTTTCTAAGCTGTTGGCAGATAATAAAAGCCCAGTCCTTTATTCAACTCAGACCGATTTATACATCTTTGGGAAATTGGAATTTTTTTTTAAAAAACATCAGTAAAGCAATTCAAGATCCTCAGTAATGGGGATTATATAAATATTCAACCATCACTTTTCTCTGTTTATAGAGCATCAAAGTGCACAGCACATTATAAAACTTCTAATTAATCCTCGTAATGCTCTCGTGTCATGAGCAAAGGGCAGATAATAACCCTATTTTACCAATGGGACCAACGGCCATTGTAATTCAGCGACTTGCCTGTGGTCATGTGGCAGACACCTGCATTTTACACCTTCATTAACAGCACAGCTTATTAATTATAACAATTACATTAACAACTAGCATTTATTGAGAGACCCCATAAACCCGGCTCCATCCTGAGAACTTGACACACATTAGCACATTAAATTTCCATCACAACCCTATGAAGTAGGCTCTGTGCATGAGAAAACTGAAGCGCAAAGAGCTGTTGCATTTGCCAAAGACTCTGGACGGTCTATGTGACTCCAAATCTCATAGCTGCCCTTCCATTCATTGTACCTGCTGAGTGGCCTGTTGGGAAGCAAGGCCCTGTGTATTCTTGTCCCGGGTCTCTGCTGCTTTACTGTGTGGCCTTAGGAAAATTCTCAACCTCTCTGGGTCTTGGATTGCTCATCTGTCTGTGGAACAGGGAGAGTACCCACTCTGGAACTAAGCTACGGCTTGAATTTCAAATACTCCACCTCTGCCCCTTACTTGTCATGTAAGTCTGTAAATTTACTCCATGTCTCTGTGAGTCCATTTTCCAATCCATGAGATAGAGTTAAAAACAGTCCTATCCACAAAATGTATTGCAAGAGTGAAATGAGTTAATACATGTAAAGCACCTAGGACGGCTCCTTGTAACACTTAGTAAGCATTTCATAAATGGTGGCCATTTTTAGTATATCTGTCATGTGATGGAGGGGGCTGTGCTGGGTAATCTCTCAACTCTGATGATCTCTGATGACTTTATTATTATTTTTAAAAAGATTTTACTTATTTATTTGAGAGGGAGAGGGAGGGAGAGAGACAGCACAAGCGGGGGGAGAAGCAGACGGAGAGGGAGAAGCAGACTCCCCGCTGAGCAGGAAGCCTGATGGAGGGTTTGATCCCGAGTCTCTGGGATCATGACCTGAGCGGAAGTCAGATACTTAACTGACGGAGCCACCCAGATGCCTCTCCTCTGATGATTTTAAAATCAGTGCTCTCCCGGGCACCTGGGTGGCTCCATCAGTTAAACGTCTGACTTCAGCTTCAGGGTCCTGAGATTGAGCCCCACTCGGCGCTCAGCGGGGAGTCTGCTTGTCCCTCTGCCCCTTCCCCTGCTCATACATACTCTCTCTCTCAAATAAATAAAATCTTAAAAAAAAAGAAAAGAAAAGCTGTATAGAATTAGTGCTCTCCCATGGGTTTTGGTTTAGGCACAGGGAAATAGTATAACTCTCCTGGGCTGTAGTTTGGGGTCATCTAGACTAGTTTCTAGTCTAGATGGTCATCTAGACTAGCCCAGTTTCCCCTGGGCTATAGTTTGGGGTCATCTAGACTAATATATCGTCAAGACCTTTTGATTACAAATGGTAGGAAAACTCAATTCAAAGTGGTCTAAGCAAAAGAGAAAATTAATTGTCTCAAGTAAACAAAAAGTCCATAGGTAAATCTCACTTCAGGATTATAGTTAGGTCCAGGTGCTCCAACAATATCTTTATCTTATTTCTTCTTTCTCCTATGTTGGCTTCATTCTCAAGTAGGCTTTACCAAAATGGTGACCAAGATGATGAACCAAGAGCTCCAGGCTGACGTTCTCCTAGCTCAGCAATCTCTGTGGAAAGAGAGCTCTTTCCTAGCAGCTGGAGCAAGTATCCTGGGACTGAAAGCCATTGGGCCACTGGGTCTCAGATTCATAAAAGAGGCAAACCCTCCCTGTGGGCAGGGAGCTGCTGGTATATTTTCACTGGCCAGGGCTGCGTCACGTGCCCATCCTTGAAGCCACATGGATCGAGGTTGGGAGAGGCAGCTCCCCTGGGAAGGTGATTGCTGGGTCTGTGCCTAGGAGGAGGTTACTGCAGCCCTAGCTGTCCGCAGATTTCCCTGGCTAGGGCTCCAAGAGTATAACTTTGGGCTTTAATCAGCTCAAGCTGCAAATCAGTGTCCCACCTCCAATCCCAGGGGCCTGGGTAGGCTCCCAGCCCACCATGCTTAAATAGGAAGGTTCTCTATCAACTCCAGATCTTCGCACGTGCTGTTCCTCTGCCTGGAACAGCATCCTCCTTGCTCTTCTTTTAGATCCCCCTAGTCCTTCAAGTCTCCACTTGGCCTTAGGAGTCACTTCCTTCATCTCTGACTGTTTCCTGCCCTGGGTGGGTCACATGCGCCCACAGCCCCCCAGGCCCACTCCCACCCCTGCCTATATTCCATGGTATTGTACTCTGCTTAATTGTCTGTCTACCCCCTACAAGACTCTGAGCGGGAGCTTTGGGAAGGATGTGTATTTCCTAGCACCAAGCTGGAATCCTAAGAGGGATTCGGTAAGTCTTTTTTGAACAAAAGAATATCCAGTGTGTCCTGGACAGTGGGGATGACCCACTGATAAGTCCCAGGGAGCAGGGGAGTCAAGAGTAAGGCACAGAGTGTGAGAGGGAAGTGAGAAGGCCCTAGACAATTGTCAAGAGACCCCAATATTGATGGAGACAGGTAGGTCTGCATGAGGTTAGGCAAATTGTGTCCACTTAGATTCCAGCTCTAGATAGAATTTTAACCCAGGCCAAATAACCATGTCCCAGAAAGATCTAGAAGGTGTGCCCAGCAGGGCCCCTTTGGAACAAGGGTCCTCACCACCTCCCTAGAAAGGCACATCCAAGATGGTTTCAAAGAAATCTGTGTAGTTCCCACACAGAACCTTGTGCTCTGAAAACAAAAAGACGCTCCCACTCACTACTTCTGGGGTGTTCGGTTCACCTCCCTCTCACTTACATGGTTAACTACTTCTCCCCTGGTGAGCATCAGCAAAGCATGGAGATGAACTATGCTTTCAACTCTTTGGAGAAGGGCTCTCTGTGCAGGCTTTCACCCTTTGAAAGCAATAAGCAGGTGGCCCACGCCAGGATTGCCGGCCACTGTCCTCTCCTGCCTCTGCCCATCCTCCACCCAGGAACCATGTTTGTTGACCATGAGAAGCAGGTGTTTTGCTCTTTCAAACAAGTCTGAACCCCAATTCGTTTCTCAGTAACTTGATACTTGTTGGTACGACCGTGGTTTCTCATCTAGCGTTGTTATTGATTTGGTCAGAAGTAATTAAGGAGATAATTCTTACTCAATTACATTTCCCTGAATTTCCTGAGGTTGCTAAACTCTGCTCCCCAGCTGTATTTTCTTTTCTAAATTAATTTTGTCTTGGCTTCGAAATGAGAATGGATATTAGGGGCTTGTTGTGCTTGTTGGTTTTCATAGGAACAAAGTGGGGCTCTGTATTTTCATTCCTTCTGAATAGTGTTCTCAAATTATTTTAATTAAAAAAAATAATGTAAAACATATGCTGGTTAAAAAAAAAAATACCAAAGAGTAGGAGTCCCTCTTCTGAGCCCACTTTTCACTACTGAAGGCATTCCCCAGGCTGCCACTTCTGACAACTTGCCTATTATTTCTTCCAATGATCTACATTTCCAGATTATTCAAGTAGCACTTCAATTTCTCAGCTTATATGTTTAAGACTTGAATGACTTCCTGCTATAAAAAATGGGGATCTGGCCACTTGGCATCCTTACATACTCCCCACCTCCAAGCCCCATCCTCCCCAAAATAGTATTACCTTTAGTTCTGTCACTGGTTAATTCTGCAACTTTAAAAAATGTGTTATTAGGACAGTGAAACTCTTCCGTATGATACTGTCATGATAGATACATGTCGTTAGACATTCATCAAACCCATAGAATGTGCATCACCAAGAGTGACCCCTAATGTAACTCACGAACTTGAAGTGATAATGACGTGTCAATGTAGGTTCATCGATTGTAACAAGCACACTCCTCTGGTGGGGGATGCTGACAATGCACGTGTGGGGGCTCTGCACGTGTGCGGGCAGGGAATATACGGGAAAATCTCTGTACCTTCTCAATTTTAAAAGAAAATAAGATAAAAATAAAAATAAAGTCTTTTTTAAAAGCTATGTTACAGTTGCATTTCTGTCCCCATTCACCGCAGAGAGTATCTCTGACTCCTCACTTGATAGAGGAGGAGTTCAGCTCATCATCTCTCCTTGAGTCTTTTACTACTACGTTTACATCATCAAGATTGACAGCCCACATTCTGTTCTGGGTCCGAGGTTCAGTTTTCCGGGCTTTGTCTAGGAGTTGAGTCTAAAAGTCGAAAATCGAAGAATATTACAGCTTTATTTTCACTGGTTCATCCACCCACTCAACGACTAACTGCCAAGAAACCACTCTGGTTTGGCCTTGTGCCAGAGACCGAAGACACCATGTGACAAGGTCACACTCCCTGCGAGCACTATGAGGCTAGAATTTCGAGGAGGGAGGGAAAACACACAGTCTATAACATAAGCGTAAGAGCAGCTTAAATCAGTGGTTTTGACTTTTACGTTAAAAACAGGAAACATGCTAAGGAGGTAAGCTGAATCTAACAAATATTTTAAATGAGAACTGCTGGTTTTCCTTTGACTTTGTGTATATAAGGAGAGTCTTGGTGCTCAAACCATGGCCCACTTGCCTTCCCCACAGTGATCCTCAGGCCAGAACCAGAAGACTAGAAGATTTTACGTACTGGGGATTATACCCTTCCTCCAGGGATGGAGAGCCAGTGACAGGCATCACAGCTGCAGTTTTGTTTTGTGTTTGTAAAGCTCCCTCAGTAGGGAGCCTTTGCTGCATCGGATGCATTGATCCAGAACACACTGGCTGGAAAACTCACCCTGAGGGCAGCTGGAAACACACATCTGCTCTGCATGAGAGGTGCCAGACCAGTCACTACGATGTCCACGGGGCCAGTGCAGGACACTGAGGGGGCCTCTGGGGCAATGGAGGGAGTATTCTGCCCGCCTTTGGCGTGACTGCCCCATCCAGGTGGTACAGCGGGTCTGTGTGTGTGCGCGCGCATGTGCATTTCCTTATTAGAGTATAAAATCTCTCTGGAAGGATACACAAGAGCTTGGTAACCCTTGTCCTCTCTGGGGAGGGAAGTGAATAGCTTAAGGACAAGATGGAAGTAATATTTTTTAACTACATACCCTTTTATTTGTTTTTAAACCATTTGAAAATGCTGCCTATTCAAAAGAAAAACTAAGATTTAAAAAAATGAAATAAAACTCGAGGTTTCATCTTCAGTCCTTAGCTAGGGCTCTCAACTCTGAGCTTATTTGCTGAAGTGGCTTCTTATGGCTTCTCAGCAGCATTACCAGCTCTGGGCATAATTTCTCCTGCTTGGGGACGTCCGGAGAACCTTCATCGCTCCCCCGCCCGCATCATACCCTACATCCCAACTCCCCGTGGGTCCTTCTGTCTGAAACCATTCTCTCCCCAACCCCCCACTTTTTGTGTTCAGCTCAGTCAGCACCTCGGCCAGTAACCTCCCCTCACCAGCCTCAAGCTGAGGTCAGTGCCTGAACATCGCCACATTATAGCTCAACTGCCTGTTTGATACCTGTCTCCCCCGCTAGACCGTGAGCTCCTTGAGGGCAAACCCGACCGGTTTCTAATGCATAGTAGGTATTCAAGAAATATTTGAGCTTCTCTTGCCCCTCACTCAGTGTCCTAACGGGCCCACGTAACTTGGCATTGGATGGCATCCTGTGCACAGCATTGTAGAAGTCATATCAACGCAGCCCTGGAGACACAGGAAAGCTCATCCCCAGAGGAATTCAAGCCCCCAGCAGCAATTCTGCACCTTCCATCTTTTCCCTTTCACCATTGCTTCTGCTTCTCATGTGGAAAATGAGGTTAAATGAGTTTAACCAATGGAAGGCTGGGTTTCTTCGGACCTTCAAGGGATTCACTGGGATTTTGCAAGGATGTTGACTTCATCTTCTTCCAGGGACAGAGAAAAGAAACTGAAGGCGCATGTGGGACTTACCCCCCACCCCCCACCCCCCACCCCCACACACACTTAGGTAAAGTGCCTGGCACGGGAATGGCAGTTGTATGTCTCGATGCTACTTTTCCTTCCTGGAACCATGGCAAACATTGCTAATCAATCACAGAATTCTTGGAATGAGATCGGACTGCAGGGAGCTCCAGACAGCCACTGCTATTAATGTAGATTGAAGCTGGCCCTCAAGGCGGAGCGCATTTGCCATCTCCAGCCCTAACACTTTTCCAGACACATGGGAGGTCCTGAAAATTTTAGGCATAATTATTTAAGCATAAATTTAGGCATGATTATCAAACAGAAGTCCTGCTGGCAAGATGGTTGTTACATCCTAGGGCCGGTATCCAGAGGCTCCTCCGGGACTTTGAATGACAGCCCATCATACGGATTCCCATTGGCTACTGCTGCCGGACCGCTGGACTGCTGGCCCCTCATATTTAGTCTTTCAAAAGAGCGTAGGAGATTAATGTATTTTATTAATTTTTTTTAACTGGGTGGCTATAGCACATTGGCTGCTCCTCCTGCCAGCTCATTCCCAGGGCTGTTGGGGGCTCACTGATGCTGGCAGCCAATTTCCATTTCAATCAAATGCGAGTGGAGGGTGGCGGAGAAAGAGATCAAAGGAAACCTGGGCTTGATTGAAAGCTATGGCATCTAGCGCCACCTACTGTTAAATCACTGCATCGCTACCATTGCTGACCGTCTCCAGGTTGTTTGATAGTCTTAATCTGTCCTTCATGAATGTATTTGGGAATATTTTCGTAATCTCACTCAAGTTATACTTTTCGTCTTTAATTTATGCTTCAATTTTGTAAAAATTCCACATACTTATGATTTCGTGATAATGATAGTAAACTTCTCTGACATGTTTGGTTCACAAAGCCTATATACCAAGCTGCTTCTCACAGCGACGTGGCTGAAGACTAGGCAGGTGCCAGGTGGGAGCCCTGATGTACAGAGAGGAGTGACAGAATTTCGGTCACACAGCTAGAGGGGCAAGGAGCTGGGACTCTGAATCCACATCCCATTTCCCCTCCATATCGGTCACTCCTCCACCTCCGTTCTCCCCTGCATACCTTGGGGCCTGGCTCACACCTTGTCCAGCCCCTCAAAGCATAATTCCTGCTTAAAAAATTCCAGTGTGTCATGTGGATTTCACTGGAGGGTTCACGGAAGAGATGGAGAGGGGGGTTACTTTGAGCCCCGTGGAGGAAAATATCAATAAAACAGTCCTTTACATTGGTGCATTTTTACTGGATGTGAGTTGCCCTCTGCCCCACCCCAAGGCTCTCCCCACCCTCCATGATATCTCACTCTACTTTTACCAACTGGAACCCTTCATCCTCTCTCTCTGCTTCTCTAGTACCCATCTTCACCCTCATTCCCTTCTCAACAAACCAATCACCCTCCTTAAAAACAAGGAGGATTTGAGGAACAAATTATGGAATAATATTGTCTTTCCCTCTGACACAAAGGATTGGAAAAGGCTTTGAATTTTCAGAGAGGCTTACTGGTTGAGGACCCAAGTTTTAACTATAAGAAGATAGGATGCATTAGAGTTCTCCAGAGAAACAGAGCCAACAGGAGGCATATAGACAAAGAGATTCATTACAAGGAATTGGTTCGTGCAATTGTGGAGGCTGACAAGACCTAAGACCTGCAGTTGGCAAGTTGGAGACCCAACTGGAGACCCAGTGGTGTATGTTCTAGTCTGAAAGCCTCCCAGCTCAAGACCCAGGAAGAGCTGATGTATCAGTTCGAGTCCAGAGGCAGGGAAAAAACTGATATTCCAGCTCCAAAGACAAACAGGCCAAGAGGAGTTAACTCTTATGGGCCTGGGGAGATGAGCTTTTGTTCTATTCTGGCTTCAGCTGATTGGATGAGGCCCACCCACACTAGGAAGGGCAATTTTCTCTCCTCAGTCTATTGATTTAAATGTTTAAACTCATCCAAAAACATCCACAGAGAAACACCCGGAATAGTGCCTGACAAAATATCGGGGCACTCGGTGGCCCAGTCAAGCTGACACCTCAAATTAGCCATCACATTGGGGTTCTAGTCTTGGCTCTGATGGCTAAACGTGTGACCTTGCACGACTTCCTCTGTGCTCTCCCTGTGAAACGGGTTTATTAATAACCGTGGGAAGAAACAAATGGGATCGATGGCATAAAACGCTGAGCACAGTGGAGATGTGTAACAATTCCACAATAATTTTTCCATTTATGAGGCTTAGTCACTCCCCCTCCCCCACCCCACTCTCAACGCAAAAGAAGCCTGCACACTCCACATTTTCTGCAACCTTTTATATCCTTGCACTGCTGGACATCTGAGCGTGCATGTGAAAGATCATCATTTCTAAAGGTAGGAAATGAATTCCAAATGATTGTAAACACTGCACAGATCAAATGAATTCTGCAGGCCACCCCAGACTGGCATTTCTGTCTCTCATTTACAGACGGGAAACAGAGTTCCCTCGGTTTTCAGTCATAAATAAAGGGGTATGAGTGTGTTCTAGTAAGTTCCGGTAAAAACTCCCGATTTACAAAAGCCAACAGCAGGCCATTGTTTGCTGGCCCCTGGACTAGGGAAGGATGGGGGGCAGGGAACAGTGTCAAAGAGTACAAGCTACTGGGTTTCCTTTCCAGCAACATAGGAATACGGGTACCTCATAAAGGTTGGTGTGAGGATTAAATAAAACCATGCAAAAAAAGGCTCCCAGCCCCAGACTCCCCATCCAGTCCCAAGGCAAGCTGTCGACATAGCTGGGGCCCTCTCCCGCAGAGTGGATGTTGCTGGTGACAGATGCGTGGGGTGGTTTATAAGATTCCACACTGTGGAAGCCACAGAGGTGCGTCTCTTGGACCTCTCTCCAAGAAAGAACTTGCCATTCAGCCCTAAGGAGTGCAGGTAGCTGAGAGCCTCTAGTTATTGGTACTTTCAGAGGGCAGGGTAGTTTCAGATGTCCCTCAGAGGGCAGGATCAACCCAACGCCCCCGCCAATGAGCGCCGGCCATTTCTGCCCTACGCTTGCACTCCCATAGTGCGTAGTCTTTGCTCTAGAACTCCCTGTTGCACTGGCTGAGGCTTTGTCAGATCCCCATCGTGGTGTGAGGCTGTCTCCGCCCAGTCCTGCTCTCTTCCCTCTTTTCTCTTTCACAAGCTTATCCCAATAAGCCTCTTGTACTCCTGTCTCATTACCTGCTTCCGAGGCCCCGAATGACACAGGCGTTGACTTTTTCCAAGATTCCAGGTCACTTATTTTTGTAGAAGGACCATCACTTTTTATTTTTCTCATCATTCCTTTCTGACCACACTCAGACTCAGGCATTTGGGGCAGAAATACCATGTAGATGATGCTGTGTCCTCCCAGTGCATTGCTCCAAGGGCATGTGACATCAGTTTGTCCCATCACTGGTGATGCTGAGTGTGCTTGCGCTGGTTCAGGTGGTATCCTCCAGAGCTTGTCATTATGCAGGTACCTTGTTCCCTCTGTAATTAACAATTAACCTATAGGGTTGAACCTTGAGACCGTGATGCATTCATCTCGTCATTCTGCAATGATGGATTGAACTCGGGGCCAGACACTGTGTCAGGAGCTGGAGATCAGAAGCTCTCTTCCCAGGGACCATTGTCATCCCTTTCCTCCCCCCTCCCCCCACCCCCCCCCGAGATTCTTTCTGCTTATTCTGTCCTTAGCAGAGGACCCACTCTTCTCCCCTGGATGACCCGTCCCCTTTTCCACCACCCCACTACTCCCCAGGCCCCCAACCTTGTTTCTCCTGGGTTCATAGAAAGATGAGAAAAACAAGAGTAACTGAATCAAAATACTCTAAAGGATGGCACCCTGCTTTCGGTGAAGAAATTCTTTAAGGAATTCAATAGCACATGCATATTTCAGCTAGAAGTGTCTACATGGGGATGAGATCACTAGTTCTGGGTTATCCCTATAGGTAGGTACTTATATTTATGACCAAAACAAACAAACAAACAAACCAACCTTCATTCTCCCCAGCGGAAAGTACCGATCACCATCATAAACCCACCGAAAGCTTAAATATCAGTGTGCAAGCAAAGATCTCTGGGCTCATGTGTATGCTCTTGCCATGGATCCTACCCACTCTCTGCCCATTTTGTTCTTTACAGCTTCTCCATAATGAGTCTGAAATTTGCTAATCATCTTGCTTGCTCCTCAGTGGTCTCAGCTTTTCAAACGGCCTCCCTTCCCCCTCACCACTTGATGGAGCATCCCAGCTGTTCCCCTGATATCTGCATCAGCCCAAGTACATTTAGCAGGAATTCATTTCCATCTTAATCCGATTCTAGGAAGTAGATCATATTTTAAGAAATAACAAAGATGGGTTTGGAACATTCTTTCATAAAAAGACAAAGAACAGCAGATATTTAAAAGATTGGCTTTCCAGTCATGACCTCCAACAAAGCCTTCTGATTTGTCACAATATAAAAATGTTTATGACAAAATCCAACAAAATTGAGTGGGCAGGCTTTAGAGGTAGTATCTGTAAATTAATAGCCAGCACCTGCTATTCCTTATTTAGCCCCCACTGTGCAAAATGGGAATCAGAATGAAGTCATGGTTAAGAATACGTGCTCTGTTGTCACTTGAACTTGAGTTCAGATCCAGACTTTGCCACTCAATAGCATGTCATGTTCACCTTTCAAAGCCTCAGCTTGCTTCTCTAGACAATGAAAATAATAATATGGCAAGGTCTAAATGGAATCATGCATTTCAAATAAGAACACGCTTAGAATAGTGTACAGCACACAGAGGAATAGAAATGTTATTGGTAGACAGCATTAACTCCATTTCACAGATGGGGAAACACGCGGAGAGTTGTCTGAGTTACTCAACTCCTCTATGACAGAGCCAGTACTCAAACCTGGGTCTTTTGGACAACAGAGCTTTCACTCCTGCAACCTCCCACTTCTCAGCTGTCAGGTTAAACCAAATCGCTTCCAAATGTTACTATTTTAAACAGTCCCAGCACATGAATATTAAATGTGAGCACACCTGCCCCCAAACCATCCCCATCTAAGGCTCCACTTGAGCTGTACTCCTGCCCTCTGCATTTATCAGCTTTTAACCTGACACATTACAGGATGTCATGTGGCATTTCTCACAGACCTGCCGTCAAAGATGCATTTATAGATCCATCAGAAGAAGAAAATGTGGACAGGGCAGAGATTTGACTTTGTTTTCCAAGGAACCAAGAATAGAGGCCTCCGCCATGCTCTGCAAGTCAATGGAATAACTGAAGGCTCTTAAGGCCAATGGCACTCCCAAGGGAAGCAAGGACAGAAAACTGAAGTCCATTGTCCCAGGATGGTTTTCATGAATCCCGGCTGGAAGTTGTTCCAGAAAGCAAGGCAAAGGACATCCAAAGTGCTGGTGATGGGGTGATACTTGGCTTTTACTTTCTCTTAATTTTTTCTGTATCTTTTCTTGATCTTCTGCAATGTTCATTAGTTAGTCTCATAACCAGAATACAATCTTAAACGTAGAATTGTATAGATTACCTGGGTAGGGAGACATTTTAATCAGTGTCAGCAGGGAGGAAATAGCATCAGCTTGTTTATCAGTACGGGACATAGGACATATAAATTTTGGCGCAAGAGGAAGTGGTCTATGAGGATCTGGAATATACAATATAGTTGGCCCTCAAACTACATGGGAATTAGGAGCACCGAACCCCTCCCACACACACACAGTCAAAAATCTGTGTATAAGTTTAGACTCCCCCCAAAAAACTTCTCTACTAATACCCTACTATTGACTAGAAGCCTTACTGACAAGGTAAATAGTTGATTAACACATATTTTATATTTATATGTATTGTATATTGTATTCTTACAATGAATTAAATTAGAGAAAAGAAAATGTTATTAAGAAAATCATACAGAAGAGAATATACATTTACAGAACTGTGCTGTAAAAAAAAATCCAAGTGGACACACACAGTTCAAACCCATGTTGTTCAAGGGTCAGCCAAACTTCCCAGGGAAAGAAACTGGGAGAAGCAGGTGGGTTCTGGATACTTTAGAAACCTGGGTTTTGATAATGATTTTGAGAGAGAGAGAATGATCCCAATTCTGGATATGCATCTAAGCCATGGAAAATTCTAAAAACCTCAAACTTAGGATCCAAAGATTAGGAATATCCAATGTTACCATCTGCAAAGTGGTCCTTATTAATAGGAGAACCAGATTTATGGTCCAAAAAATCACTGGTCAGCACCCAGAGCAGAAACTCTAACCACAGCCATTTGATTTTGGCCCTCATTTCCATTTTCATGTCCTGCTCCCCATAGGGGGCTGATCCGTGCAAACTACATTTCCCAGCGGGCTTCCAGGTCGGTTCAGCCAATAGGCATGAAGAGGAAATGGGAGGGTCAGAGGAAGGAAGAAGCCAGAGTATTTCTCCCTATCCCTTTATTCGGCTTCTGGCGGGAGCTCCAACTGAAACCACATCTCTTCCATGAGCCCACCTTCTGCCAGGTGGTCCAATTCCAGGGCTTTTGAAGTCTACCTCTCCCCTTAGCCCCTCTATCCCTAGAGGTGGTAGAAGCTTCTTTCTTTTAGCAATCTCTAGCATGTCATGCCACCCCTTACCTAGCTTTTCAGTTCTTACACCTTTATAACTGCTTCCCTATATTAATTCCCTGTATTGAACTACCTGCCATGAGCTCTGTTTCCTGCCTAGACCCTACCTGATACAGTGTGCTAACATATACTATTAACTTACATCACCCCAGACTCTCAGATGACTCAATTTAAAACAGCACTGAGGGCACCTGGGTGGTTCAGTCAGTTAAGCATCTGCCTTCGGCTCAGGTCGTGATCCCAGGCTCCCGTGATCCCAGGCTCCTGCTCAGTGGGGAGCCTGCTTCTCCCTCTCCCTCTGGCCCTCCCCCCACTTGTGCGCGCTCTCTCTCTCTCACTCTTTCTCAAATAAATAAAATCTTTAAAAATAAATAAATAAAACAGCACTGAAAACTTACACTTAGCTTATACCAATAGAAGCAGTCAGAATTGCTTTACAAACATGAAAACACTATTACTTTATTAGCTAACTAATATGGGTAAATTATTTTTAAGGAAGGGAAAAAGATGACCCAAATTAAAAATTGCTTACCCATAATTCAAACACCCTGAGATAATATCCCTATTAACAATTTGTTATATTTACTTCCAACTTCTCATGTCATTGCATATATACCTTGCCATATATCATTACTTTTAAAACATAATTTGTGTTCGTGCATTATTTTCAGAAATATCTATAGATTTCTACGAATATGAATCTTATAACTCTCTATAATCTAACTTCTTTATATTTTTGTAACATTCATTTTCACTTGAAATTATATTCCTTTCCATAGCAACAAATATACATTGATAGCAACATTAAATAGCAGCACCAAATTCAAATGCATCATTTGCCATCATCTGGATAAACCGTGATTTATCCTCTCAATGCTCATTGCTGGACATTTAGATGTTTTTCACTATTCATACTGCTGTGATAGGCATCCTCGTGGATAAATCTTTTAATCCTTTCTGCAAAATTTCCTTGGATAAAAGTCGAATTGCTGGGGGTATGAGCATATGTGCTTTTAAGGCTACATATACACATGGCTAAATTGCCCTCTGGAAAGTTATAAAGATAGTGATTCTTGGATGTCTTGTACACTTTTAATTGTGCTAATATCAAATGGTGTTGGTAAATGTCCTGACAAACAGAACTCCCTCATTCAATGCCAATTATTACCACTGGCTTATTATAATTGTGCTTAAACAACGGTCACAGTGAACATGGGAGAAGCCACTGAAATGCTGACATAATCGCAGGGATTGTGGCGTGGATCTTGTCCTGCCCAAGTTTTGTGTCCAGTCGAGGGGACAACCTGGCTTTGCTGCTATAAACTAGTCAGCACCAACCCCAGTCAATTCTCTTTTAGAGGCAACTATCAGTAGGCAAGATTGGGGGGGGGAATATTTGTCATGTCACATTTGAAGAGTATCATATTTGCTTCCTGAAGGGGGTGAAACTTGAGACATTTAAGAGAGTGATGTGTACACAACAGTGAGTTCAAGCAGGGTTTCAATTGTGTATTTTCAAATTATCTGGCAGGGAAATTTGAGTGTGTTTGGTTTTTCTTTGTTCATAAGTATTTTTAATTCACAATATCTTTTAAGAAAGTTACTTTGGTCCTGCAAGAAAGAGTTAATGAGGTGCTCAGGAAAAGAGAGGGATTAGGAAGAGGTAACCTTGACTTCAAATGTTTGATCTCAACATGGCCAATCTCATTGCTTTCACAGCAAGATGCACCAGAATGGATGTCATCTGATGTTGATCACCCAAAAGAGGAAGGGAAGGGAAAAGAAGACAAGTTAGAATAATTCTTGATCTACTGACTGCCTTGGCACCCCCAAGGGAGGACATATTTCAGATAGAAATCCTAAGGTTGCAGGTAACAGAAAATCCAATTCAAGCTGGTTTAAATAATAAAGGAGATGCTCATGAAAAGTCTAGTGATGCTTGATCAGTTCAACAAGGCACCACGGAACAAGTTTTTCTTTGACTCTCTTCTGTGCCTTCCCCCACATCTTCAACTGGAGGCTGGCAACCCTCATGGGCACAAAATGGCTGTCAGCAACTCCCAGGGGTATCTGCTTCTCCGATTATAGTCAAAGAGGAAAGAGGACTTCACTGCCTGTGGTTCCTCAAAAGATCTAGGAATCATGCTTTCTAGAAGCCCCTGGCAAATGTCTGCTTGCATCTCATCTGCCCAAACTACATCACATGACCATTCCTAAACCAGTCACTGTGATGGGGGATGGGGTGTGTTTGGCTTCAGCCACTCAAGACCACCCCTGCTGCTGGTCCCATGACTATCTCCCAGAGTGCAAGTGCCCCCATGGGGGAGGGGCAAATGGTCTAATGAGGGAACTAGTAGCAAGAGGGAGAGTGAAGCGATCCCGGGGTGTGAGGAAAGCAAATGTCCATTATGTAGAAGTTGTAGAAAGTACTCCCGGAGACCCTTACATGCCTCCATGGAGGTCGGTCTCCTCTCCCACTTCACCCATCCCTTAAGCTGAAAACTGACAGGTTTGCCATTCATTTTCAGCCAAGGGGTTGAAACAACTGGGTATATTAAGATATGTTACCTGTAGTTCATTGTTAATAATAACTACAAAAATAAAGTTGATACATGATTCCACTGTTTCATATCTAGTTGAGTTTATTGGAGGCTATCCTGGATGCTTTTTTTGTATCCTAAATACTTAGTGGATGAGAAGGTGCTGCAGTGACAAGTATTCTGGGGGGTTGCCAGAGACTCTCCATTCTTTTTTTTTTTTTTTTAAGATTTTATTTATTTGGAGAGACAGAGCACGCACAAGCGAACAGGCAGAGGGGCAGAGAGAGAGTGGGAGAGAGAGAATCTCAAGCAGATTCTGTGCTGAGCGCAGAGCCTGACATGGGGCTCGATCTCACAACCCAGATCATGATCTAAGCCAAAATCAAGAGTCAGACGCTTAACCTACTGAACCACCCAGGCCCCCGGAGACTCTCCATTCTTCATCTGAGCTGCCTCACACAGGACGTGTACTGGGTGACCCAGGAGAAAAATGGTTGGGAATCAGGCCAGTGACAGTCCCTTTCCCCTGGCTCCAGACGCCACTCTCCACCCCCACCACAGTGCCACAAACGCCATTTGCCTTGGATGCAACTACACACCTCCCTTTCCACATTCCACCTAAAAGGCCCAGAGCAGTGGACATCACCGCACAATTTCAATTTCAGAGAAAGTAGGTGATGAGAGCTGCTGGGGAAGCACCACGCCTCCCCCGCCATGTGTGCAGTGCCATATTGTGATTTCTGTCCGTGAGCACACCACCAGTCCTCACTCCACCTTTGGGAAAACACCCTCCACACAGCCCTACCAATCGGCCTTTGCCAAACTTCACTTGGCCACTTCCTGTTTTTTTGGTAATCTTTTCTCTTTGTTTATCACATAGCCGAGTAATATTTATTGCAGAGCACCAGGAATATCACAGAAACTAAGGAAAAGTAAAATAAAATTCGCATAATCCCACCCCCGGAGAGAGACTCCCTGCATTTGGGGGCAGGGGGTATAGCTTTCTGTATCTTTGGAGATGTGAACATGCACACAGATAATTTTCCAAAAAAAAAAAAAAAAAAAAAAGCAGAATCGCGTGATACATATTGTAACATGTCTTCCCATTCAAAGAACTCAGACATCTCCGTGTGTCAGTAAATATACTGCCATCATTATATTGTCACCACACTTAATTGCTGCATACTATTCCGTTGTTTAGACGCACTGTAATTATTTAACCTGTCTTCCACTGTGAAGATGTATAGGTTGGTTTCCAAGAGTTTGCTCTCACAAGCAGCATCCCAATGAACAATTTTGTTGATGGATCTCCGTGCCCATGCAGGGATATTCCCATAGGATGCCTGACAGCAGAAGGATCGTTAGATCCGGAGGCAAGTGCACTTTGGCGGCACTTAGTATGCATTGATGAATCGCCCTTCAGAAAAGTCACTGCAATGCATTCTCCCCCCAGCTTCATCTGAAAGGGCCCATTTCCCCAGAATTTCTTGTGATTTCCTTTGATTAAAAAAAAATTAGTACTGCAGGAATTCATTTCAAGACAGGGTAATCCAGATAATGTTCTTATTATTGTTTCGCAAAGCTGGGGCTGAGAAAAGTGACTTTTATATTACAATACAGTTAATTTAACTCTCTTCTTTACATTGACCTGGTATCAGCCTCTGAGCAATGAATTTAAGTCTTGTGAGGTTTCCCTTATGGCTAGGCAAGGCAAATGAATACTAGAAAGGGAGGAAAAAAATCATGAACCACCACCTGGATAATTCACTCCTAAAATCCTGCTATGTGGACGGAGAGGGCAAGAAATGTACCTGGGCATCTTTACACTGACAAGTTTCAGCTTTGCAAATCAGCTGCCTATGCCACCAACAACGATTTTTTTTTACAAGATTATTAAACATTTTTTTATTATGTTCATTTAGCCAGCATATAGTACATCATAAGTTTTTGTGTAGTGTTCAACGATTCATTAGTTGCGTATAACACCCAGTGCTCATCACAACACATGGAACATAAGGAATAGAGCAGAGGACCACAGGGGAAGGGAGGGAAAACTGAATGGGAAGAAATCAGAGAGGGAGACAAACTGTGAGAGACTCTGGACTCCGGGAAACAAACTGAGGGTTACAGAAGGGGGCGTGGGGGGATGGGGTAACCGGGTGATGGCCATTAAGGAGGGCATGTGTGGTGACCAACGATTATTAATATTTAATTCTTTGCTTTACTTTGAGTATGATGCTAATGAGAGCCTCCATTCATCAAATGCTTGCTGAGTCAGGATGTGGCAATGAATTTACTTGTCACAACAAGGTAAAAATTATTCCTCCACTCTGCTGAAGAAACTGAGGCCCAGAGAGGTTGAGTAATTTGTCCGAGATCACAGAGCCAGTCACCAGACAGAACCAGGGTCAAAGCTCAGGTCTGCCTGTCTCCAAAGCCCTTGCTAGTTCCACTGTATATATGGCCCCTCTTTGGTGTAGAGAAGGTCACCGTGCCGCCCAGGACTCCTCCAACCTGGTCAGAGATCTCAGATGAATGCACCGGCTTCCTGAAGCCTGGCTCCGTTTGTAACAGTTGTACTAACACTTCTATCTTTCACTTCTTGGCTTCCCATCAGGTGCCAGACAAGCCAATGAGGAGCATCAAGTATATGGACAAGGAAATAATAAACCTCAAAAAAGACCTTGCACGAAGCCGGTGAGTGAGGCCAGCAAGGAATAACCCATAGACAACCTGACAGGGATAAGCAGGCTGTGGGGTGGTCCCTACAAGTCCTTGCCGAGTCCCAAGGTTCCCCCAACCCTAAATGTTGGGCAAAAGACTTGCAGAAGGGTAGCCCTTGGTTGGACTTTTTGGGGAGTACCTACACTGGACTTACCTCTCCACCCTTGCTCATGCCAGCCCCTGCCTAGAATTCCCTTTGTTTTCCTTCCTGGACCTGAATCCAACTCAAGAGATTTCCCACGTGCTCCAGAAAAACCTCTCCTTTCTACTCCAGGCGCACCACATGGTAGCCCAGAGTCAGATAGACTCAGTCTCAAACACTGACCCTGCTACCTGCGAGCTGGTAACAATGGAGAATTTGTTTAGCCTTCCCAAGTCTCTGTGTTCTCGCCTGTAAAATGAATACAATATGCGGTCGCTAGAAGGACCCGATGAAATAATGTATATAAAGTGCCCCCTTGCGTAGCCTTAAACACAACGCCGTCCATTTCCTCCCCCCCACCCCCAACTCCTTCCTGTATTGACAGTGTGGGCCAACTGAGGTCCAGGACCATATCTGAGTCATCTCTGCCTGGTGAACTGAGCTTTTTCTCTCTCTCACCCCTTAACTCTGTTCTGGGAACTAGAACATTCCAAGGGGCGATCATAAATGGGACTCTTGGCAAAACACCCCGAGGCAGAGTAAGGGACAGAGACTTGCACAAGGATGTGCGAAGAGGGCGTCATACAGGCATTGTGGACGGCCCATTTATCTTACGTGTGCCCCCCTTCGAGCCAGACCACAGACAGACTCAGGGCGACACATTCCCTTCCTTCCCCTCCCTCACCTGGAAGCCCCTCTGTCTCCACTGCCCACCTGCGTCTCCACCCCTTCCCCGGCCAGCAGCACAGCTGATGGGACCGGATGGCTGAGCCCAACAGGAGGCTGGAAGGTGTGGGCATGGAAGGTGGGGGAGAAGGAATGACATGAAGGGACTAAGGCAGGTACAGACATCCACGGCGCCTCAGAAGCGTAATGCCAGCCGTGCAAGTGCATTCAAGTTTTTGAATAGCCACACTGTTTTTTAAAAAAAGCAAAAGAAACAGATGAAAGTAATTCTAATACTGTATTCTATTAACCCAAGATATCCAAAGTGTTCTCATTCATCATGTCCTCAATATCAAAAGTATTCATGAAATGCTATATTCCATTTTCCAGACATGATGAAAAGTGACAAAGTGAAACAAGATGGGGAGTGATGAGTTTACACTTAGGGCACGTGTCAGTTTGGACCACCCACTTTTCAAGTGCTCAGTGGTTGTTACAGACTGAATTGTGTCGTCATTCCCCACCCCCCAATTCATATGTTGTAGCCCTAACCCCCAATGACTAAATTTGGAGATAAGACCACTAACGAGATAATTAAAGTTAAGTGGGGTCATAGAGGTGGGCTCCTGATTCATCAGGACTGGTGTCCTTATCCGAAGAGGAAGGGACATCAGGAAGGTACTGTCTACAAGCCAAGGAAGGAGCCCTCAGGGGGAAACCAATCCTTACTGGCACCTTGATCTTGAGCTTCCAGGCTCCAAAATGGAAAAAATAAATGTCTCTTGTTTACGTCACTCAGTCTGTGGTATTCTATGATGACAGCCCAAGCAGACTAATTTAATAGTCAATGATGAAATAATCCTGCAGAGAATATCCCCAACTCGAGAGCTGATGGACCTCAGTCTCAGACTCTCACGTGGAGCTGAGCTCAGGGATGGCATGTGAACTTGGGTTGCAGAATTGAGGGCTGAGATCCACAAGGACTCCTCTGTTAGTTGTGAACATATTGACCTCTATAGTGTTTGAACCCAGGCTAGAGGGCATTTGGGGCGGATTCCTTGGGAACCTTGGGGCCCTGCAGAATGGTGAGAGGTAGCGTCAGGAAGTCAAGAGTTACCTGAATGGGGGCAGCAGAGAAAGGGGATTGCACAGGTGAGGATGAGCACCTCAACAGGGATCTGGACTCTAATCCATGGTCATGACTGCAGGATATTCCAGGCTCCAGAAGGAATGGTGCAGCACAGAATTTGGATCAGAGGTAAGGTTCAAACTACAGAACCAGCCGTATGTCATTGGGTACCAATCAATCAGAGCAGACACTGGCCATACCACCATTATGGCCAGGTTGGTTCTTACCAGCTGAGTATGATCAGCCTTAACGTAGATGATTCTAACCCAAAGCCCCAGCTGCAAGTGCATCCCAGAATCTCCAGAGCCTGAGAAATGAGAGTTTCCACGATAATCTGTATCCTGTATACAGATAGTTGATAACTAAAGGTACCACCAGATGGCTTGATCTATGTAAATTCCAGCTACCAAGACTCAATCCAGGCCAAGAAGGTCAACAAGCAGTGCTGAGCCAGCTTGTAACCCAAACGGAGTGCTACATTTTCAGGAAATTTGCACGCCTGTGTTGAAACACAGCTGTGGTTAAAAATTATAGACACTTACAATTAAATACATCATATTAAAGCAAAGGTCATGAAGACTAAAAAACCCCATCACTTCCTAACGATTTTGCACACTTTGCGGCTATGTGTGCTCCTGACGTTATTTCTGGTCAGGGCATCTGTGCGGTAGGCGCACTGCCTAACGGTGGGCTGCTGCAATGTCTTCCCAGCTCCGTGTTTACGGACATCACCCTGGTAGCTCGAAATCAGCCCCAGTGGAAATACCGACGGCACAGAAATCCACAAACGCCACAAATCAGGGCTTGTGTCCCCCCCCACCCCCGAACAGAGAGACAGTTGTTAAGCAATTCCCCACACATCCCTGGGGACACCCCCCCCCCCCGAAAATGATCAAGATTGAACTTTGGAGGGCGCCTGGGTGGCTCAGTTGGTTAACCGGCTGCCTTCAGCTCAGGTCATGATCCTGGAGTCCCAGGATCGAGTCCCACATCGGGCTCCCTGCTCAGCGGGGACTCTGCTTCTCCCTCTGACTCTCCCCCCGCTCATGTGCTCTCTCTCTCTCTCTCTCATTCTCTCTCTCTCAAATAAATAAATAAAATCTTAAAAAAAAAAAAGATTGAACTTTGGACTAATCCAGCAGCATATAGGACTTTCGTCAAAAGGTGATAAAGACAGTGGCTTTCCTGCCACCCTTGAGTTGGCAAGCTGAGACTGTGGCTCTGGCCAGACGCATTTACCACGGCTCTGAGACTCGCTAGATTGAACATTCTCATTGGACAGGCTTAGCCTGTCCACATGCTGGACATGAAAGAGAATGTGGAAAAGGCCAGGCAGAAAAGCCACGAGCAAGAAAGCAAGAAACGACAATAAAAGTTTCCACCTGGCCACACTCCCAGATCCCACTGACATTTGAGGGGAAGAGCGTGCGTCCCCTTCAGAAGGAAACACCCTGCTTTGCAGGGGAAATCACCTCTCCAAGAGATGCAGACCCCATGCGTGCCCATCTCCCAGGACTAAATGAGGTGAATTATTAGCAAAGGAGATGTTGTCTTTTCCACTTACTGTGTTTCAGACCCGCTTCACCTCCTATTAGACTTTTGCCCACCACGCACCAAACACCTTGACTACCTCTTAGATTTTTATTTAGTTCTTCAGCCCTCTTATAATTCAATTGCACCATCCCCAGTTTCATGGCCAGTTTAACATGATGCTAAAAAGAATAAAAATCTAACTGCTTTCCTCCTCGCCTGCTCCACCAGATGTTTGGTGGCACTGGGCTGCACGCTATGCATTCGCTTGCCGAATCTCTCCTAGTGGAAGTCGACAATCAGGGGCATCTGCCTGCACGCACCCAGTTCTTGGATGACTCGTGCAGCCAATGACATATCTTCCTCCAAAGCTGCTGGTGCTTTATATTGCAAGTGTTTTAAGTAAAATAAACATTCCTGCAACTAAAACAACTGAAATGTTGACCTGAAGCCATGAGTTGCCCATGGCAAAGTTTAGTTAGGTATACAGGCAATTGCAAATAAACGGTGATGAATTACCCCCTCCCCATGATCCCCAGCAGACCCCAGCAGGGTACAGATTACGAAAGTGTTTCTGAGGCCTGAGATGTTGCTTTAGAGCTGCATTTGGTAGACAGCTGAAGCAAGGCAGTTAGAAATAACAAAGGTGGAATTTTGGCAAAGGAAGAAGCTATTTTTTTTTTTTTGTATGAGGTTAGGCACTTCTTCATTCCTCCTCAGTTTTCTGTGCTCATTCATTTTCCTCAACAAATACTGAATATCAGGTACCGCCAGGTATACACCAGGCATCATTGCCTGTATTGGAGACAACGGCAGTGAACACAACAGTCAAAATTCCTGTCCTTGGTGAATAAGGGGCAATGATGTGCATTAAAATTGGGCAAAGACAACAAACAAGTTAGCAAGTGCTTAAACAGGATTTGGGGGGTTGGTGTCGGCTATATACTATAAGAACATAAAACAAGGTGATGTGCATAGTATGGTGATGGGGAGAAAGCTGCTCCTTTAGCTAGAGTGGTCAGAGGCCATTCTGTAAAGGTCATGGTGAGCACTTGAGTCTTAGCCTAAGTGTAATGAGAACCCATTGGAGGGCCCTGAACAAGAGAAGGATATGGTCTGATTTTTAAGAGAACATTCCATGTGCTGCGTAGAGCCCAGTTGAAAGGCTGTAAGAGCTGACAATGGCCTGGCAGGCAAATAGCAGTGAACTGGAGAGAAATGGATGGATTCAGGATTTATTTGGAGCCACAGGACTGGCTAATGGATTGGATGTGAGGGCCAAGGGAAAGGCAGGGTCAAGGTGTTACAATGACTTGTTTTTATCTCTTCCTCCCTCACTAGGATGTAAGATCAATCATAGGCTAGACTATACCACGTCCACTGTCATGGTCCCCAAGTAAGTGTTGATGGGATGAATTCTTTATGAGTTGATGGTATTTAATAAAGAACCTTCACTTTGAGATATGGTTTGTGTCTGAGTTGGTATGTACAGTGAGTTTCTCCCAACTTTTTTTTTTTTTGAAACAAGAAGAAATGAGACTAGTAATTTAATTAAAAGTTGGACCCAGGATGATAGATATGTGGTTCACGTACCCCCACTTCTCTCTCCTGTGCCCAAGGCAGACATCACTAATGGATCACAGCACTCTTTCCATTTGAGCCCAGACTTGGTTTTGAAAATCCTCTCAACCCAGCACCCCAGACAGGCACCCCTGCTGACTTGAGTTGCTACCCAGGATGTAATTTATTTGTCATCTCTAAACTAAAATACTCAAAAGGAGACTTTAGTGTCTATAATGACATCTTATTAACTCAATTTGAGGGCTGGCACAGAAGAGACCAGCAGGAGGAATAGACCTCACCCAAATCCCTTTATGAAGGCGGCTGATTTTTAATCAGCGAATCTAGATAGTTGGAAAAATTATTGTTGACCTCAGACATCCACTGACGGCTCTCAGTAACTTCTGCATCTCATCATTCAACACCCAGGACCTCCACATCTGGGCCTGGAACTCAGAACTTCTTCATTTAGAAGTTCAAGCCTGATTCTTCCCACCGGCCCGCCCCCTGACTTAAGATTTGCCTCAAAGGCCCAGAATTATTCAAGATCATGGATTTATATGCCGGTCAATGTCTTAGATGTAGGCAAAGTTAAGGCTTCTGAATTGCACCTTATGAATCATTCAAAGAAGACCTTAGTCCTCCCCCTCCCCATGTCACATCACCCCCACACCCTGTAGCCAGCAGGTGGACATTAATGAGTCCCCGACATGTTCCACAAAGGCAAGCACTTGGCCCTGCATCCTTAGCCCAGAACTGATAAACACAGCCGCATGCCCAATAGGTAGGTCACTGCTGTGGGCTGGAAGAACCTGGCTCAAGTTAATTGCATTTTTATCATCTTAAATGTGACCCAGAGGCCCTGCCCATTTTTTTTTCTATGTTACTGATGTCTTCGTGTGTCTTTGACACATCTAGTTAACCATAGTTCTAGGGCAAATTTTCTTCTTTGCTTTTCTTGGGCTGCTCTCCACTGACGGTAAATATCTTTTTAATTCCTTTCCTTGTGGCTAGGGCTACCGCAGAGGATCCCACATTAAAAAAAGAACTTAACTAAAAGACCACGTTTTCTCATTTAAGTATCAAAATGTCTTGAACCCTTGGTTACATAAGGGTTTGCCCAAAACCTTGTTTTCTGAAATTCTTTCCCAGATGACAGGCAAGGTGCTCAGTCTTCTAGTTAGGCTTGGAGGGCTTACATAATACAGTCAGAAAGTCCACTGGCTTTGGAGTCAGTGGTGGGTTCAAATCCCTGCTCTATCAGTTATTAGCTAAGTGGCCATGAACAGATCAATTCACTTCTCTAGACCTCAGTTTCTTTACCTATGGTCTGCAATACAGGGATAACAAGATCTATTTCACACTGTTGCTGGCATTTTTGAGAACAGATATGGGTGAGGAATGTCAGAGTAAACCAATAAAATGTAGTCTTGGTTTTTCAGCTGGTTTTGTGAGATCATCGTAATACAGACAAAAACTGCATCAACCCTGGAGACAAATAGTCCCAGCCCTGTCTTCCTTAACAGCTGAGTGACCCTGCTCTGGTCATTTTACCTCCCTGAACCTCAGTTTCTTTCTTTCTTTTTTTTTTTTTAAGATTTTATTTATTTATTTGACAGAGACAGAGACAGAGAGAGCAGGAACACAAGCAGGGGGAGTGGGAGAGGGAGAAGCAGGCTTCCCACCGAGCAGGGAGCCCGATGTGGGACTCCATCCCAGGACCCTGGGATCATGACCTGAAGGCAGACGCTTAACGACTGAGCCACCCAGCCACCCGGAACCTCAGTTTCTTATCTGTAGGATGGAATCAATGCCGCCTTCCAGAGATTTCTTTGATGAGGACAAAAGGAGACAGATCTCCTACTGGACGTATCAGATCTCCTGTTGCACTTTGGGCCCTTCCCTTAGCTCTTCTAATGCTCTGAGAACAGAGATGAGACCAGGGAATTCAGTCACCACTGATAAGCCACGTCATGAGGAACAAACTGCCCAATTTCTGAGCCCCAGAATGGGCACTGCATAAATACTTTCTCCCTCTCACAGGGCTGTTGTGAGGATTAAATGAGTTAATACATGTGAAGCATTTAGAACAGTGCTTGATAAATGGTAGCAGTGTACGTTACATCATCCGTGTACCCTGAGCGATGGTAACTATTTTACAACACGATCACCGATCTCATGGATTCCAGCTTGTCCCCCGTCAGGGGGCTCCAGGCAGAGCTCAGCATGAGACGAGGAATGTCACACCCAATCCCAGGTTCTGAACCTTGGAGGGTCAGGTTTTAGAGAGAGCTGGAGCAAATATGATTGGGGGTCGGGGGAGTCAAGATGGATAGTTCGTAAGTGGAGACTGCAAATCAGCGGTTAGTACTGGATTTCCATATTAATTTTAAATCTCTTCCTATGGGAATTATTGAACAAGCCATTACTCTAATGGATGTAACCACAGGCTACACAATAAAGCACTAATCCACCACTTAGAGCAGACGCTGCATGCATTAAGCCCTGTAGCTTTTTTGGAAATTTTTATTGAAATATAACATAATACAGGAAAGCACACAAATCATTAAGCACACAGCTCAACAGACTTTCACAAAGCAAGCACGCCCAGGTTACCCACACCCACATCAAGAAAAGGTACATTACCAAGGCCCCCCAGAAAGCCTCCTCATGTCCCCTCAAGTCACTACCCTACCCACCCACCCCCATCGCTCTCCTGACTTCTAAGACTGAGATCAGCTGATCCTGTTTTGAACTTCACATAAATGAAATTGTCCACTTGACATTCTCACACTATCTGGTTGTTTCCACTCAACATGTTTCTGAGGTTTACCCACACTGTCTCACAAAGCTGGATGGAGTCTGCTCTCTCTCTCTCTCTCAATGCCTATCTAGTTTCCCTTCTGTGAAGACAGCATGACATACCCATTTCAGTGTTGATGGACACTTGGGTGGTTTCCACCTTGAGGGTATTATGAACAGAGCTGCCACGAACATTCTTACACGTGTGTTTTGCTGAACATGTGTATTTCTGGTAAGAATACACCTAAAAGTGGAATTGTGGGCTCACCGAGTTGGCATATGGTCAGCTTTAGAAGATACTTCCTGTATCCCAAGTCCTATATTTTAAAGAACTTCAAAAGTCAGTCCTGAAAAACTAGAAAATACAAATCAGTAGACATAAATAAGTAATAGAATCACGCACACACACAATTACATAACTGAAGAATGATTATTCATATTTTTGCATATCAACTTCCAATATTTTTCTATACAGACATGTGATTTTCATAAGGGAAAAGAGCCATTCTGCATATACCATTTGGTAACCTGGTTTTTTATTTAGCAATAGATTATGAACATCTTCCAAGTCAACACATACAGATGTACAACTTCATTTTTTAAGTTTTTAGTATGAAAATGTTCAAATAGGCATAAAGGCAGACAGAATAATATAATTAACCTCTATGGACCCATTACTAAGATCAATGATCATCAACTCACAGCCAATTTTTTTTTTATTTACACATCATCTTCCCTCATTATTCTGAGGCATTTATTATTTTATCTTTAAATATTTGAATGACTATCTAGAGGACTCTTTTTAAACCACAACCACAATAACATTACCACATCAAAAAAAAATAGCAATCATTCTTCAATATCAAATATCCACTCAAGCATAACAACCATCTTAATGGTTGTATAGCATTTAAGAACATAGTGTAATTTATCTAACCCATTTCCTACCACTGGGCTTCTTGGATGTTTTCAATTTGTTCCCATTATATAAACAATGCTTAGATGGACATCTTCAGAGTTAGATCATTATTACTTGAGTTCCCTAGGATAAACTCCTAAAACATGACGGCTTTAGGGTTCTGGACCCTTCATTGAAGTCTTCTACCCTTACACTGTGTTTCAGTTGCTAAAAAGTAGCTAATTCAGGAATGTTTGAAACAAAATGAGCTTCTCTTAAGAAATGAGAGAAAAGCAAGAAATACAGGGTGAGAACGTTGAAAATACTTGAGACATGACTCTGCCCAGTTTCCCTTTAGCATCGTTTTCAGCAGCAAATACAAGCAGTTTACGGAAAGCAAAATGAAAATGTAAAGTATTCATGAAATAAGCCCCTCCCTAAATTTACTGGCAACGTCCAGCTGAGCCACAGGCAGAGCCAGCCTGCATCAATGAGATCATTTCCCATCCCCAGGATTCTTCACGTAAAATATTTGTCCTACTTAGCACTTCCTGTAATCCCAGCCCCCCCCTCAGAAGTGACTGTTCTTACCAGATGAGCCAGACTGTTTGCGCCCGGATGAGCCTATTGCCAGTGGCTATGTTCCATTCACCTTTTGCAAGGCAAGTGAAAACTTTCATTTCCCGCCCCGCCCCCCGCCCCCGCCCCCGCCCCCGCCCCCGAACAGACTATAGCCTTTGACCACATCTCTGCCCGGGTCTTTTCTGTAGTGTTCACTGACATTTTGCAGTCGTGATTTCACTTATCAGTAAAAGAAAACAAAATTGCATTAAAAAGCCAGAAACCTCACAGGTTCGCCAAGCTCATCTCAGAACACCTCAACAGTGCTCAGGAGCAACACTTGGGATGCTCGACCAAAAATCACCTAGCAGCCAACTGTGAGAAAAGTGACACTCTGTCATTTGTCCAACCCACAACCCACAGGAGCACAACGCAATAACAATAATAAAAAATAGCAGGCAGCTTAAACCCTGCTATTCCAAAATTAATGCTTGTAAATATATTTCAACAGGTACTAATTTCCTCATGACTCTATTCCAGAAGTGGGTAAGAACAAGAAATATCTTTTAAAACCAGTTTCCCCAGGCACCCACCTGTCACCTGATCTAATGTACTGACATATAGTATAATGCATCATGACTTTTGGAACCAGCGTGAATCCTGGCTAGGCCCCCAATAAGGTGTTTATATATGGGCAAGCGACCTAATCTCTAAGTCTCATTGCCCTCATCTGTAAAATGAGGATAATAATGAAATCTCCTTCCCAGGGCAGTTATGAAAATAAAATGAGTTAAGATGCATGTATCTGGCCCTTGGATTGCCTAAGTGTTAAATATACAATACAACCAGAAAAGCCAACACTCCTGGTGGCTGGTGTGTATCCCTCACCCCAATTGCTTGACCACCGTTTAGGTGAGATTTTCTTATCACCTGTGAGGGGACCGGAAATGTCTCATTCCTGTCCGACTGGAAAACCAGGTGCTGGAGAGCATGCAACTTGTAAGAAACTAAGGATGCTACGGTTTGCTCTTTGCCTTGAGAGACAAAGAGCTAGCTGGATCCCTTTCGGACACTGTTTTTAAGATAACATTAGTTAGCACATAGAAAGCATTTAGAATAGTCACCATAGTAAGTGTTGGCTCTTGTCATTATTACTGTTTTTCTTATTCCTATTACTTTGATTGGAAGTGGAGTAAGCAGCTTGAATCAGTGGAAAGAGAAAAGGATGGATAACAACCGAACCAACCTATGTCCTTCCTCCATACCCACAAATCCCATCACCAAGAGCAAAATAAGCAACTACACCACCGGACCACCTATTTTGTAATATGAAAGAGGATACAAATTCAAGTCACACTTCTTTTATTTTTCCAGTTAGCCATCACATGAAGTGTCTCAGGAAGTCAAGTGTCTCCCTCTAGGAGCTTCACTTACCCCCTTTGGACTGTCTAATAAAAAGAGGCTTATTGGGGGGCCTGGGTGGCTCAGTCGTTAAGCGTCTGCCTTCAGCTTGGGTCATGGTCCCAGGGTCCTGGGATCGAGCCCCACATCGGGCTCCCTCCTCGGCAGGAGGCCCGCCTCTCCCTCGCCCTCTGCCCCTGCTTGTGTTTCCTCTCTCGATGTCTCTCTCTGTCAAATAAATAAATAAAATATTTTTTTAAAAAAGAGGCTTATTGGTTACCTTGCACACCTAGAGGAGGAGAAAGCTAGTGCTTACTGCGTCCTCTGCTGCCATTGCTTTTCGGTACCACAAGGTGTCGCTGTAGAGAATGGGTCCTCCAAGATCTCACAGACCATATTGGCCATTCTTTGCTGACACCTCGCTGACCATCATCATAGCTCTCAAAACCCATTGGATTTCATTAGATGCCTTCTCACAATCAGTTTACCTACACATGGGAGGTTACCTTTAGGGACTCCAGGATGCCCTATCCCTGTTTAATCTGAGGGAAGCTGCCCAAGTGTCTGACCAAAACCATTTCCTGGCCCTTTTCTTGAAAAAAAAAAAAAAAAAAAAAAAAAAAACTTAGAGGGAGAACACATTTTCCTATGGAGGAGCCCAGATATATCATATAAATCATTTTAATAGACCGGCAATGAGGTGAAGTGAAATATTTCCCCAAAATCAAACCCCACCACAGCCACACCTTGCCATACACCACCAGATTAGGGGGTAGTCCTTAGAAACTTACCTGGATTTTATCCTCTCAAATTTCCCATGAAAACAAGAACAAAGTCAGCGAGAATGCTCACAGCAGCACTTTTCTGCCCTGAGCTGAAAAAATGCAGGACAGCCAAACTGAACAGCCTGAGAGGTGTCTAATGATGTTTCAGCAAGTTCTCTTAGGCGCGTCTGAGGCAAAGTTTGAGGGTCAGGAATTTCTGAAAGTCTTAGTGCCACTCTGTCAGTCCCACGGGTGCCATTTAATGGCCTGGCCCTTCAACACATCTGTGTGTTTAGCTTTAGGAATCATTCTGGGTCAGATTAGTTCCCAACAAGAGTTTCCTGGCAGCATGTGAATGCAAAGTTAAAGAAATCAATCAGAATATTATTTTGCAAGATAAATCCCCCCCTTTTTTTAGAGAGAGAGAGAGAGAGAGCACAAGCAGGGCAGGGGCAGAGGGAGAGAGAAGAATCTTAAGCGGGCTGTGCACGCTCAGCATGGAGCCCAAGTCGGGACTCAATCTCACGACCCTGACTGAGATCATGACCTGAGTCGAAAATCAGGAGTCGGGTGCTTAACCGACTGAGCCACCCAGACACCCCTTGCAAGATAATTCTTTAAATCAGAAGAGCTTTTTCAGGAATCTAGTCAATAAAGCAAGATCTAAACAACCACTTAAAGTGGGAATCTGAATCCCCATCCCTGCCCTGAGACAGCCCAAAGTGTCCAGTAGCTACAAAGCAGCCCTTAGATCCTGTGAACTTTTCCTGAAGGTCTACTTCAGGGAAGCGTGAGGACTCGCAGGGAGGCAGTATATGATCAGAGCAGGTCTGCCCTCTTGCACAATTCCAGGGGCACCACCATTCACAACGTGTGCTCCAAGGGGAATGGTGTCCCCAAAATGCCATTTGTAGAATACAATGTTAATAATGCCCCTGGGGTTGTACAACTAAGAAGCCCCTTATTGGAAGTCATAGAAAGATAAAAATCAGAGCTTAAAGAGCTCTCAGGGCTTGGGGGAGGAAGTGTGTGTATGGATTGAAAGAGAGAATGAATCACAGACCAGATTATTGGTAGGAGTGTCTCTGGTGGTTCACAGATTAGATACAACCTTAAAAGGCATGTGTTCGGGCTCAGGTACCTTTACCTGCAATACCCATAGAGGTCTTTGAGTTTGGACTTCACTGGAAGTGTTTGTCCTAGAAAAGTGAGTAGGAAAAGACCAGGTAAAACATATAGAGAGAGTAGGGGAAGGTATCCCAGGCAGAGAAAATATTATGCACATGGTCACAGTCAGGACAGGACCTGGAAGGCTGGGTGACTACAGACATCCTTTACCAAGTTCCTGCTCTGTGTCAGGTACCGGTCTAGGACCTGATGTCAGGTCGTCTCAAAGGTGAGGGGAAGATGAGAGATGACAGCTTAGCCCTGGGGACCGAACAGTGATGGGAACAGCGTTCAGGCTGATGCAGCTCAGCAGACCCTGAGCAAGTGGGAGAGAGCTGGTCCGTGGTCCTGGGCAGAGGTTTTGCATCTTCTGGGGTTCCTCTGAATGTACTGTGACAAGGACAAGCAGCGGCAGACAACCATCCTATATCCAGGAGGCGATCAGAAGCTGCTTCTTAGGGTGACAGGCAAGACCCAAGTTGTAAGTCCAGAAGGGGAGGCTTTGACCACCACCCCAACACACACGCACACACATACCCCCACTGCACCACGCCTCAGACCCCTGCCCTTGTCCTGACGCTTAGTGAAAGAGCCATTGTGAATTCCTGAGGAATGCTCCCTGTCTCCAGCGAGTCATCCCCGCCATCCATCAGGCAGGAGAACGTGGGTCTAAAGATCGCAGGCGGGTGATCTTGTGCCTTATTCCATTGTCTGGGGTCTGTCTCAAATTATACACCAGAAGTGCTCTGGAGATTGCTGGTGTGTTCTAGAAAAAGCCTCTCTCCCTGCTAATGCATTTTTTATGTCCACGTTGGCAGGTCCATGAAGAACCATCCTCCCATTCCATTTAGTCATTAAGCACAATAGGTAATAATGTGTATTGTAGAGTGCGGTTTGCATTCCTTGGGAAAAAAAAAAAAAAGAAAGTCAACCAGTTTATCTCAGAACTGAAAGCCCCCCACCGAACTCCCTCCAGAGGCCGGGCCAAGCTTCTGTCTTCTCGGCGCCTGCCTCTGTGCCGACAGGGCGGCTGGAGAACACAGCGGTCTAGACAGACCAGAGTGCAGATCCTGACACTGCCACCTTCTTGTGGGGTGACTTGAGGCCAGTGGCTTCCATTTCTATGAGCCTCAGTTTCCCCACCTTCAAAATTATGGTGCCTGCCTCGCAGGGCTATTGGAGGGATGCGATGAGCTGACCGGATTAGGCACGAGGGCACAGCCCGACACACAGAAAGGGCTCTGCAAGTAATGGCTAGGATTCGGATGATTTCCCAGGCCTTAGTCCTCCCCAAGGTTTCGGCCCTCAAGGATATTTAGCTTCTTCTGCCCTCCCCCTCCAAAAGCCATAATTTGCTTTGAAATATGAGGGGGCAAACAGAAGGATGGTGGGGAGGTGAGTGGAACAGGGAGAGGCACATTAGACTCCCGCACACACACACTTGCCCATATCCCCTCCCCAGCGAGGTTCCGAACTCCTATTAGCAGCTGCCTAGAAACGGGGTGGTGGTGGGCTTCTGCTCCCTTCCAGAAATCACCCTAATTGGGATGCGTGTAGAACTGTTTGTTGACACTTGGCAGGTTTTTCTTCTTCTTCCAGAAGAGATGCAGTCCTCTCATACAAATGCTGACTCACATTCATTAAAGAGTAGCCCTCGGCCAAGGCACCTTTTAACCACATAGAAGCCAGCTGGGGTGGGCAGCCTTGGTCCACGTCCTCTGATGAAATGGCCAGCTCAGGTCACCATCACCACGTTTGCCGGTCAGGAAGTGCACAAGGTCAGAGGCGACTCCTGGGGGCCAGACGGTGTGTGGACAAGGGTTTGTGTATATGTGTGCACGAGCAGCGAGGTCACAGAAAACTTGCCAGGTCCAGGAAATTCAATCAAAGGATGACATGTGCATGCTGTGTAACCTAATATTAGATGCTGGAGGTGCCTTCCTTTTGCAAGTTTAAACACCACTTGCAGTCATTTGGCCCAGGTAGGTCAGAGACCGCATTACAAGCTAAAGAAATAACTTTCCTGAGAGGCACATGGGGAGCCTGTTTCATTTGATCACTTCTTAGAACACAGCTATATTCTAGCTCCCGGTTGGAAAAAATATATATATTTCAAAGGCATCCATTTATCTCTTTCCTGTTTGGATGATTCAGCTTCTTCACAGACTGTTCCAAATGCCTGCTGCATCCAAGGGAAATGTGAATGGACCCCATCAGACTAGGGTGGTGGTGGTGTTATGTGCCAGAAAGTGGGCATGTATTTAATTGGGTTCTGAAATGCAAGAATTTCAAGTGATTTAGTTATTCATGCAATCAATATTTTATGAGGATTACCTTTGTGCTAGTTCTTGGGAGAGAGAAAAGATTTAGAAATTGGCCCTGCCCTCAGGGAGCTCAGTCTGGTTGGTGGGGTAGGGGAAGAAGTGCACGGGTGGACAGGTCAGTCAGCAGCTCAGGGGGGCCTAATACAGCCTGGGAAAAGCAGAGGTGACTTCTGGGGTGGGATGGGGTCACCTGAGCAAGTTCTGCAGGATAAAGTAAAAGTTAGCCAGGTGAAGAAGAAGGAGGAGGAGGAGGAAAGAGCATGCCAGGCAGGGGAGCATATGAGCAAAGGCACTGAGATGAGGAACAGCATGGTCTTGCAGCTTGGTATTGCGAGAGCGTCACTTGACAAGGAAGAGGCCAAGGAGATGGGACAAATCCAGCTCATGCAGAGCCCCAGGGGGCTATCCTGGGAAGTCTGGAGATTATATGCAATATTGGGAAGGGCAGAGGAGGAAAGGAGGTCTGAGGCAGGGAGGCCAGTGAAGAGGGAGGGGCAGCTATCCAGAGGAGACGTGATGGCAGCCTGATTTTAGAGCATGGCGACCGCGAGGGAAGACTCTCGTACTCAGCCCCACAGAGGGGTAGAGCCCTGAGACGAAACAGTGAGGAAGGACTGAAAGGAGTCATGGGAGGACTTAAAACAGCAGAGCAGTTCACTTTCACAAGACGTGCATCCTCACGCTGACAAAGACGGCTCTGTGCACCATGGAGGACCAGAACAGTAAAGGAACAGAGCTAAGAAGCAGAAACATTTTGGTCACACCGAGCTTTTCAAACATCAAGATGCCAGCTAAACAGGTCCTGCTTTTCGGCTCTTTGAGTAGTGCCTGAGGCAGAAGAGGGTTTAGACACTGCACTGGACTGGGAATCCAGAGACCCCATTATCGCCTTGGCTCTGCCTCTGACTTGCATGTGATAACCTCTCCTCTCTGGGCCTGTTTCCTCATTTGCAAAACGAGGGTTTGGATCTTTCCTCAGTGGCCCTCTCACCTCCAAAGTGCTCAGCTAGCTTCTGACTCAGGGCAGAAGAACAATTCCCAAGGCCAAGCTGTAGACACCAGGAGTCGGGTGAGGGGGGGATGGTGGTGCTCTGGCCCCCAGACACCAACTAGAACACAAATTCTTTGAAGACAAAGGCCAAATCGTTTGATTTTGGCATCCTTCCTCAGCCTCACATCGCACCTTGCCTACCTTCCATGTCAAATACGGATGTCAGGAAGGAAGGAATTGATTGAATTGTATTCACAAGTAGGCAGGACACATAAAAATGGGAGTGGCAAGTAGTGAAGAGATTTAGATTAGGTACTCACTGACAGTCAATTAGGGAGTCACGAGAAATGTTGCCTGAAAAAGCCAGCCTCTAATTCTAGAGAGAGGGAAGAAGAGAACTGACCTCCAACAGGAATCAAATAATCCACATACCCCTTCTTCTTCTTTTTTTCTTAAACTCAGAGTCAACTAGCCATTTTTTTTATTTTTTATTGTTATGTTAATCACCATACATTACATCATTAGTTCTTGATGTAGTGTTCCATGATTCATTGTTTGTGCATAACACCCAGTGCTCCAAGCAGCACGTGCCCTCCTTAATACCCATCAGCAGGCTAACCCATCCCCCCACCCCCCTCCCCTCTAGAACCCTCAGTCTGTTTTTCAGCGTCCATCGTCTCTAATGGTCCGTTTTCCCCTCCGACTTTCTCCCCTTCATTCTTCCCCTCCTGCTATCTTCTTCTTTTACTTTTTCCTTAACATATCTTGCATTATTTGTTTCAGAAGTACAGATCTGTGATTCAACACTCTTGCACAATTCACAGCGCTCACCATAGCACATACCCTCCCCAATGTCTATCACCCAGCCACCCCATCCCTCCCACCCCCCACCACTCAGCAACACTCAGTTTGTTTCCTAAGATTAAGAATTCCTCATATCAGTGAGGTCATATGATACATGTCATTCTCTGATTGACTTATTTCACTCAGCATAACACCCTCCAGTTCCATCCACGTCGTTGCAAATGGCAAGATCTCATTCTTTTTGATGGCTGCATAATATTCCATTGTGTCTATATACCACTTCTTTATCCATTCATCTGTCGATGGACATCTTGGCTCTTTCCACAGTTTAGCTATTGTGGACATTGCTGATATAAACTTCGGGGTGCACGTACCACTTCGGATCCCTACATGTGTATCTTTGGGGTAAATACCCAGTAGTGCAATTGCTAGATCGTATGGTAGCACTATTTTCAACTGTTTGAGGAACCTCCACACTGTTTTCCAGAGGGGTTGCACCAGCTTGCATTCCCACCAACAGTGTAGGAGGGTTCCCCTTTCTCCACATCCCCGCCAACATCTCTCATTTCCTGACTTGTTAATTTTAGGCATTTTGACGGGTGTGGGGTGCTATCTCATCGAGGTTTTGATTTGGATTTCCCTGATGCCGAGCGATGTTGAGAAATTTTTCATGTGTCTCTTGGCCATTTGGATGTCTTCTTTGGAAAAAATGTCTGTTCATGTCTTCTGCCCATTTCTTGAATGGACTATTGGTTCTTTGGGTGTTGAGTTGGATAAGTTCTTTATAGATTTTGGATACTAGCCCTTTATCTGATATGTCATTTGCAAATATTTTCTCCCATTCTGTCAGTTGTCTTTTGGTTTTGTGGACTGTTTCGCTTGCTGTGCAAAAGTTTTTTATCTTGATGAAATCCCAATTGTTCATTTTTGCCCTGGCTTCCCTTACCTTTGGCGATGCTTCTAGGAAGAAGATGCTGTGGCTGAGGTCGAAGACGTTGCTGCCTGTGTTCTCCTTTAGGAATTTGAAGGACTCCTGTCTCACGTTTAAGTCTTTCAACCATTTGGAGTCTATTTTTGTGTGTGGTGTAAGGAAATGGCCCAGTTTCATTCTTCTGCATGTGGCTGTCCAATTTTCCCAACACCATTTGTGGAAGAGACTGTCTTTTTTCCATTGCACATTCTTTCCTGCTTTGGCAAAGATAAGTTCACCATAGAGTTGAGGGTCCATTTCTGGGCTCTCGATTCTGTTCCATTGATCTATTTGTCTGTTTTTGTGCCAGTACCATACTGTCTTGATGATGACAGCTTTGTAATAGAGCTGGAAGTCCGGAAGTGTGATGCCGCCAGCTTTGCTTTTCTTTTTCCATATTCCTCTGGCTATTCGGGGTCCCTTCTGGTTCCATACAAATTTTAGGATTATTTGTTCCATTTCTTTGAAAAAAGTGGGTGCTATTTTGATGGGGATTGCATTGAATGTGTAGATTGCTCTAGGTAGCACTGACATCTTCACAGTTTGTTCTTCCAATCCATGACCATGGAAAGTTTTTCCATTTCTTTGTGTCTTCCTCAATTTCTTCCAGGAGTATTTTATGGTTTTCTGAGTACAGATCCTTTGCCTCTTTAGTTAAATTTATTCCTAGGTATCTTATGGTTTTGGGTGCAATTGTAAATGGGATCGACTCCTTGATTTGTCTCTCTTCTGTCTTGTTGTTGGTGTATAGGAATGCCACTGATTTCTGTGCATTGATTTTATAGCCTGCTACTTGACTGAATTCCTGTATGAGTTCTAGCAGTTTTGGGGTGGAGTCT
>NW_027397103.1:3013380-3057375 GCF_003265705.2 Callorhinus ursinus | reverse complement strand
GACATATCAGATAAAGGGCTAGTATCCAAAATCTATAAAGAACTTATCCAACTCAACACCCAAAGAACAAATAATCCAATCAAGAAATGGGCAGAAGACATGAACAGACATTTTTTCCAAAGAAGACATCCAAATGGCCAAGAGACACATGAAAAAGTGCTCAACATCGCTCGGCATCAGGGAAATCCAAATCAAAACCTCGATGAGATACCACCTCATGCTCATCAGAATGGCTAAAATTAACAAGTCAGGAAACGAGAGATGTTGGTGGGGATGTGGAGAAAGTGGAACCCTCCTACGATGTTGGTGGGGATATGGAGAAAGTGGAACCCTCCTACACTGTTGGTGGGAATGCAAGCTGGTGCAGCCACTCTGGAAAACAGTGTGGAGTTTCCTTAAACAGTTGAAAATAGAGCTACCCTACGATCCAGCAATTGCACTACTGGGTATTTACCCCAAAGATACAAATGTAGGGATCCGAAGGGGTACGTGCACCCCGATGTTTATAGCAGCAATGTCCACAATAGCCAAACTGTGGAAAGAGCCAAGATGTCCATCGACAGATGAATGGATAAATAAGTGGTATATATGCACAATGGAATATTATGCAGCCATCAATAGGAATGAGATCTTGCCATTTGCAACGACGTGGATGGAACTGGAGGGTGTTATGCTGCGTGAAGTAAGTCAATCAGGTAAAGACATGTATCATATGACCTCACTGGTATGAGGAATGCTTAATCTCACGAAACAAACTGAGGGTTGCTGAGTGGTGGGGGGTGGGAGGGATGGGGTGGCTGGGTGATAGACATTGGGGAGTGTATGTGCTATGGTGAGCGGTGTGAATTGTGCAAGACTGTTGAATCACAGATCAGTACTTCTGAAACAAATAATGCAACATATGTTAAGAAAAAAGAAAAAGAATAAGATAGGAGGGGAAGAATGAAGGGGAGTAAGTCGGAGGGGGAGACGAACCATGAGAGACGATGGACTCTGAAAAATAAACTGAGGGTTCTAGAGGGGAGGGGGGTGGGGGGATGGGTTAGCCTGGTGATGGGTATTAAAGAGGGCACATTCTGCGTGGAGCACTGGGTGTTATGCACAAACAATGAAACATGGAACACTACATCAAAAACTAATGATGTAATGTATGATGATTAACATAAGAATAAAAAATTTAAAAAAAAAGACGTTAAAGGGCCTAGGACCTCTGGAAAGGCTTTTTTTCCTGTTTCTGGCACATAGTTATTATCCATGTTCTAGCTGTGGTGATGATAGTTATGGTGGGCGTGGTAGTGGTGGTGGGGATGGTTTTCTCGAGCTAATGGAACAGAGTGGTTAATTGTTCTGCCTAAATTGCACAGCCACTTGCTGGTAGAGTGAGAATTAGAACCTAGCCTTTTTTCTTTTTTTTAAGATTTTATTTATTTATTTGAGAGAGAAAGAGAGAGAGATCGAGCAGGGGAGGGCAGAGAGGGAGAGAGAGAATCTCAAGCAGACTCCCCACTGAGCACAGAGCCTAATGCAGGGTTCGATCTCACAACGCACAAGATCATGACCTGAGCCAAAACCAAGAGTTGGTCCCTCAACCGACTGAGTCACCCAGGAGCCCCAGAACCTAGCTTTTTAACTGACATTGATGTACATCCCACTTTCACCTAAACCCATAGATCTGATTTGCATCCATTGTTATCAGCAATCTTCCCCTGAAACATCCACACAAGTTGTGATATGGGTTCCTTAGATGCTCCTCCTCTTTTTTCTCCCCTTCCTCTTCCTTCATTTTTTTTCTATTACTGAAGATCTGAGATAGAGATTAAATAAAGAACCCAGAAAAGAAAACCACTTAAAATAATTAGAAGGTTTCTGCATGTAATTTCTTATTCAGCAGAACAGAGGTTAATTCCCTGGTCCTTTAGCTTAATAAATTTCATTACTGACATGATAACCAAGTGTTTTTCCCACCACCACTATGGGCAGCTGACTCACGGACCTTTTCATGAATTACTGCATAATGCAATTTACCAAATCCCCAAATAATTGTGGTCTAATTACACTGTTCTTGCCACCACCCTCCAAGCACAGAACCTCCTAAGCTCGCCACTTGAACCAAGTGCCACTTCCCAGAAGCCTTGCAGGGCTTAGAGCCAAACCCCCTCCCCGCCCCCACAACCCCCATGCCTGGCTGTGTGCACAGCAAGAGGGTTGTAGCAGCAACCATTCATGGCTTTGATGATGATGATGGTGATGAAAACCATGACTGCTACTATTTACTGAGTATCTCCAGGGTTCTAGGCCCCACGCTAACTGCCTCTCATGTATGGTTTCAACAATGCCCTAGGCTGGGTATTCACTTATCCCAGTTCTACAGTTGAGGAAAAGTGCCTCTGGAAGAAAGGAGATAATGACCCACCCAAAGTCACAGACACCAAGAGATAAGGAAACAATAACCAGCTAAAACTAGAACAGACCATTTCCAAAACCGGGGCATTTTCCTTGTGCAACACTTTGGATCAAACCACCTGGGTTTAAATTCCAGTGCCAACACTTAACGAACCTCTGGTTGGACTACTTGACCTTCCTGAGCCTCAGTTTGCTCCTCAGCAAAATGGGTATAACCCCCTACTTCCTGAGGCTGTTGTGAGGATTCAAGGAGATAGTGCATATTGGAGTCCCTCGCTCAGCACCTTGCTCAGGCCCTTACGGGGCACATTCTTCCTCCTCCCCCAACAGCAGTAGCTTCTTCAGCTACAGCCACTGCCCTGCCACCGTCAAGGGAGACTCTCGGAGACCTATTTTCTTGCCTGTCTCCCACTATCCAAACCAACCTCCCCCAACCTCTTTCCCTGGTCCATGGCCATCGATTTAGCCAAGGATGATGGCATTTTAAAGGTGAGAACCATGGGGTGCCTGGGTGGCTCGGTCGGTGAAGCATCTGCCTTCGGCTCAGGTCATGATCTCGGCGTCCTGGGATCGAGCCCCACCTCGGGCTCCCTGCTTAGGGGGGAGTCTGCTTCCCCTCCACACTTGTGCACACGCTCGCTGGCATGTGCTCTCTCTCTCTCAAATAAGTAAAATAAATCTTTAAAAAATAAATAAATACAAATAAAGGTGAGAATCATGACAGTTTAGTCAGGGTAAAAAGACAGAGACAGAGAGAGAGACTCAGCTGGGACTACGTTCTGCTGCATAGCGAACAGAACTGGAAACTACCAGGACTTAAACAAGGTAAAGGCTTACCTCCCTCACATAAAAGAGGTTCACCTTCTGGAGGAAGTATGAATACGGTGGCTTCATGGTCATGTAGGACCCAGCTTCCATCTTTCAATCCACTATCCTTAGTACTGGCCTCCAACTGCAGAGTTTCCTCATGCTCACACAAAAGCTGCTGGGGCTGCAACCATTACAGCTAAGTCTCAGGCAACAGGAAGGAAGAAGGGGGAAAATGTCAAAGGGCATATGCCCCCAGCTGTATTAACTTCCTTCAAAGCGTTTTCCCAGAAGCCCCTCCCAATGACTTGCACTCGTACCTCACTGGCCTGTCCCACCTGCTAGAGCAACTGGAAAATATGGTTTGCGTGTTGTTTTGTTTTGTTATTTTTTTTTTTAATCTAGGCATTATGGATGCCCAAGATAATGTGGTTTGTTACCAAGGAAGCTGGGGAAATGGATATTTGGCAGGTAGAAGGAAGGAAAGGGGACAGAGGAGGAAAATCAGCAAGTGTAGATCGCCTGCGCTCTCTCTGCCAGGCACTGTCTTTAAGGAGCCCACGGTCTAGTAGGAGAAGCGGACTAAAAAATAGGCCACCACCATGTAGGGTGATGAGTGCAATGACGCGGAGCACATAAGCAAGGAGTTGGGGGTTGGGGAGTGCCCAGAGGAGGTACTTGAACTAGCCAGGAGCTAGGGGCGGGGAGGGGAGTGTGAGATCGAATGGTCCACCTTTGACAATTTTTCCCAAGCCTTGAAGTACAAAGAGCAATCAGCCAAGTGAAGAAGCAGCAGAAGCTACTGCAGGAAGCAGCAAAATCATGTGCAGTTTTAAGCGGTAGAGAGTCGCAAAGAAACGGCTGGATAAGTGGTTTTAGATTGCTAGGCAGGAAAACTTTTCTTCCCTTCTAGGTTCTTTGGCCAGTCTAATAATTAAATTGACAGGAGACAGATTAATAGGAGGAAAAAAAAGTAATTTTGTATATACAGGTGTTCATAGAAATATGAGACTCAGAAGTACCCAAAGCAGGCACCTTTTATACCTTCTGGACCAACAACAACACATTAGTGAAGAACTGACAAGAGCAAGGGGTTTGGGCTTGGGAGTCACAAATTAGTGGAGAAGCAAGAAGGGTTTTTCACACAGCCTTCTGGGCCCTGAATTCCCTCTCCCGAGATAAGTGATGTAGGAAAGATGTTAGGGTTTGAAGCCAATGGCCAAGAAAGAATTCTTGAGATGTTTTTGGTGCAAAAAGGTGGTTTTATTAAAGCACAGGGATAGGACCTGTGGGCAGAAAGAGCTGCATGGGGTCATGAGCAGAGGCCCATTATATACTTTCAAGTTGGGAGGGGATTAGGGATAGTTTAAGTCTGGAAGGAATTTAGAAGCAAGGTTTCCAGGACCTTGAGGGGGTTAGCTCTTGTTGTCTAGTAAAACCCGAGTCACGAGATCCTTCAGATGTATATCAGCAGGTCATATGCTTGAGGGTTGATCGCCAACATGTCTTGGGGGTATAGAGATAAGGGAAGTTTCCAAAGGAATTTTTATATGTTAAAGTAGACTTACAGGATCCTGGGGGTTGGGCTAAGATTGCCTTTTGCCCTTAGCAAAGTATTAACATTGAAGCCCTTGAGTCCCTAGAGGAATGTCACTCTGCCTGTTTCAAGGACTTGTCAGTGGGCTCTAGGTAGTAATGAAATTAATAATTTTTCTTCTGCCTTTGTTTCCCATATCAATAAGGATGCCTCTCTTCCTCCTGGTACAGGAGGGTACCTTTCACAAGAGAGATTTAATTCCTGCTCTCAGGGGGACAAAGGAGGATCAGAGTGTCCTCCTTGGACTGACTGTATCTTAAGTGACTTTAATTCAAAACAATCAATAGCCACAGAGGTATATTTGGGGATGGCATATTCTATTTCCCTTCAAGATAAAGCCCATATCTTAGAGGGCCTTACTGTCGTGGAAGATTCTGGACTTTGTCCTGAGGACAGTGGAAAGCCGTGGAAGGGTTCTGTGGGCTCTGATGGGAATGATGAGGTGTGCATTTTAGAAAGCGCCCTGGGGCAGCCAGGCAGACACAGGTTGGGAAAAGGAAAAAGACCAGCAAGCTACTTAGAATAACAGAGGCCACGAATGATGGTTTCTGGCTCAGATGGCAGCAACCGGAAGGAAGGCAGTCAGATCATATTTAAAATGAGAGTTAGCATCACTTCCTGATCAGTGAGTGGACATGAAGCCGGTCAAGGGCACAGAAGTAATCTCCCCATTTGACAGGTGAAACACGCTGCTTTTTGCCACCCTAGAGCGACTCCTGAACAGCAAACTTACTTGTGGCCAAAGAAAATGCTCTCCATTGTGCCTTCTTCCACCCCAGATGGTGTCTGCTAGGTGCGCACGCGGGGAGCCCACACCTCACAAATGGCACCTGACTTGTGCAAAGGAGCCAGAGAGAATAAAACTGAAGCAGGTAAACAGTGACGTCTCCATTGAGGATCGAGTCCCAGCCGTGTCTTTCTTCCATCTGCTTTGTGATCAAAAGGAACCCAAGAACGAACGGGACCTCTTTGGGGGGCTGAGTCATTCAGGAAGGACCGAGATCCATCTGAAACTTGACCGGTGAGGTGAAATCCTGACTGGGCAAGTCTCCCACTGTTGGGCAGTACAATTAGCAAATGACCCGGAGATGGTAAAGAGATGTTCAGATGTGATTTCATAAGAATGCGGTTGCGATAAGCACTCAGAATATGTTTGCCATCAATTTGCTGTATACACAATATGTTACTAGTGCAATCTTTTGTGTATGCAGTTGACCTTTATCTCTGGCAATCTTGTCCTATAAAGAAGAGTGAAATCCTCCATTGCAAATCATTAGCACTCAGGAAATGGCTTTAATTTGCATGCTGACAAAGATATTAACTTGGGTGGTGGGGGGCGGAATACTACAACACGTCCTTTTGTCTGAAAGGCAGTTCAAAATCTGTGTTGTGACTACAGTTGACTGAAGTTCAATTGCTGTAATAAATGTATTCCAAATTTCATCTCAATTGCATTTGCATTTTAATGAATGATTCTCACCTTCTTGTCAATTTGGCAGCCAGGCTAGATTTATTAAGTTATTGTATAAACATTCTAATGCGGGCATTTAAATGCAAAATATTTGCTGGGTGCGTTTGAACTGGGGCTGCGTTTGAACTGGGGCTGCATTTATTAATTTGCCTGTATGGGTTGCCTGAAAATTCAAGAATTTAAGGATGGCATTTCAGATCCCTTCTTTCCACCAGGTTGGCTCTCTCCCTCTCCGAAATCAATATGTCTGGGTGGGCTGACAAAGCAAGGCATGAGCCAGCCAGATGAAAAGGGCTCTCCAAGTCTCCAACCTCCACAAACTGAAAAGAAACCGGTTTATTTGCTATTATTTGAAAACAGTAAAATTTGTTAAGTGAAAATTACCCGTGTAGGCAATTCCTGTCTTCGAGAGCAGGACATCCCCGAAATCGGATTGCCAGGAGTGTTTGTTCATTTTAATGTCATTCTGTCTTCCTCCGTTGAACCATTCCTGGCTTTATAGCCTCATATTTCTTGCAGGCAGAGACGGAAAATGTGAGTGAAAACCAGCTGGATGCAGAGCCCTAATACCATTAAAAGTTAGGTTTTGTTTTGTTTGTTTTTTTAAAGTACATCTGGGCTGTTGGTTTTTAACAAAGTGATTTGCGGTGGTTAATCCCATGCCTCCCCTAATAGAAAGGGTGAACACGAGTTCCCTTTGCTACTCCCCCAAGTCCGCAGAACTCCACAGCTTCTCAAAAGGCCCCTGTGAAGGGAGCTGGGGCTGCTTTTGATGCTGTTCAGTCCTAGTTTCCTCTAGGGCCCTGGGGATGGAGGCGGATTCAGGTAACGGGAGACTCATTGCAAGCAGAGTGCCCTCAAAGGGTGACAATGTCTGCTACCTACGTGCTTTAAAGACCTTTCTGTGATGAAGTGACTGCTAGCGTGTGTTAAAGTTTTATTTCAAATCCTGTAGCAAGGGAAGCAGGCTTCTAATAGAGCCAGTCGAGGATTTCTTTCTGGAGAATTGTTTTGTTTTGTTGGTTTTTGTTTTTGTTCGCAGCTGGACAAATGCATCTCAGACTTCAATATGTATATGAAATCACCTGGGGGGTCCTGTTGAGATGCAGATTCTCATTCAGGAGGTCCCGGCAGGACCCAAGATTCTGCCTTTCTAACAAACTCCTAGGTGATGCTCATGATGCTAGTATAAAGACCACCACACTTTGAGCAGCAAGGAGCTAGATAGCCCCGCTCAAGGGAGGAATGGTTAGTTAAAGGTTAAGAGGCTTGTTACAAGTCTGGTGATCCAGCTGTGTGGGTAAATCTAAAACCCCGAAAGTGCTCTTAATCTCATCAGAAGATATCAGAAATTTGCACAAATATTTTATTAAGTATGCTATTTACGTCTCAGAATGAGCTGTTAATTACTTTATGATCTAAGTTCTGTTCTGGAACATCTTTTCTCAGGTCTGAGGCAATTTCTTTTTTAATATCATATTTTATCATATCTAAGAGGGACATTCCCCCCCACACACACATTTTAACATCTCTGAACTGGGAATGTAATGTACAATTATTTCTTAATTTAACTGGCATGGGTTTTTCCTTCTTTGTGGGTCAAAAATAAAAGTGCATCTTATAATAGATGATGTATCGGTCAGCTATTTTCACCATAACGCTATGTAACAAGCTGCCCCAAACCCAGCGACTTTCAGTAAGTATTTCTTCCTTTGCTGGTGTGTCTGTAGGTTAACTGGGGTTTGGCCAATCTTGGCTGAGATTAGGTGGGTTCAGTTCTGTTCCTCATGCCTTTCTCATTCTTCTGGGTTCAGCAAAATAGTGGGTTTTGTTATTGTCATGGGCCCAACTGAGCAGCTTATTTCAAGCCTCTGTTCAAGTCATATCTGCTAACATCCATAGGCCAAGGAAGTCACGTGAAAGCCAAAAGTCAGGGTGCTGGGAAGTATATTGCACACTGGAATGCAGGGAATGGGAGAATGTGAATAATGACTTTAATCTGCCATAGGTGGTATCTTGGATTGGGTAAAACATGGTCTAAAGGGGGAAAAGGTAAGCCACCAGTTTCTGTTCTAAAGGTCTAGAGATGAACTGTGCATACAAGATATAGTCTGGAGATACCCAAAGTCAAAGCTTTAAAGCTTCCTGCTGAATGTGCTTGACCTTGCAGCATGCAGGTGGAGAGAGGAAAATTCTGGAACCAGCCCCCCTGGCTTCCAATCCCTGCTTTGCCACTTTCCAGCTGTTATGGACCCTCATCATTTACTTACCCCACTCCCTGTTTTCTCACCTATAAATCACACCGAACCCTCGGGACTGTTATCGAGTTGGCAATAACAATTATAGCTCCCAATCATTGAGTCCTATGTACTAGGCACTGTACTAAGCTCTTTATGTCCACCACCTCACTTAATCCTCCCAAAGGCCCTTTGAGGCAAGAACTAAGATTTTTCCCATTCAAAGATGAAGAGGCTGTAGTTCAGAGAGGTTTTGTGTGTGTGTGTTTTAAGATTTTATTTATTTATTTGAGAGAGAGAGAGCACGAGTGGGAGGAGGGGCAGAAGGAAAAGGAGAAGCGGGTTCCCCACTGGGCAGGGAACCCGATGTGGGACTCTATTCCAGGACTCCAGGATCATGACCTGAGCTGAAGGGAGATGCTTAACCGACTGAGCCACCCAGGTGCCCCTGTAGTTCAAAGAGGTTTAAAACCTGCCTAAGAGAGAGGCAAAGTAAAGGTCCCATGCAGAGGCTGTCCCCTGCAAGCCTCACCATGTATTTACTGCTCCTCAATTCTGAAGGTGCTTGGGAGAAAAACCTGGGCTTCCTTACTTCTGTGCCTTTGGTCTGTCTCAGCTAAGCCCTGCTGAGAATACTCCTGTTGCCCAAGTGAGCAATCTCCATTCATGGGATCACACACAGACTCCAGTACAGAGAACATATGTTCCTTAAAAATAAAAACCCACCCCCATGCACTGGTTAAGAATAAGTGGCACTGGGTAGAGGAAAGTTTCCATTTTATAATCGGCTTCTTCCTCTGCTTGCCTGATGCAGTTAATTATTTTACTCCCCATCGTTCCTCTTGCAATGTTAGCCAGGGGAGTTTTACAGCATGGAAAGCAGTGAACAGGAAGCCCCGGGTGAGTGGATTTAAAGGCAAAAACTGCTCTTCCCTGCAAATAGCTCCCTTCACACAAATAGCCTGGTAATCAGCAATAATGATGGAGAAAATGTAGGGAACATACACGGGAATTAGATGGGAATTTGCTAAAATATTAAGTATTTTTAAATGGGCCTCTATGGTACCGTGGGAGCACCTCTCAGCTCACTGAATGAACATCTTGTAGCCTGAAGTTCCCTGGTGTGTCTGACATGAGGGCCCAGAACCTCCCCCCCCAACCCCGCTCATCTCTCACCCAGCTCTTTCCAGAATATCTAGCAGCTGGGAGTCTGGCTGCCTTGGTTGAAAAGGGGTGGTAATTCCAACAGAACACTTACTGGCTAGATTCCTCAAGATGGGCTCCCCTACCCCTTTTTGTGAGTTACAGAGGCATTCATCACTATTGGCATTTAGGGTTTTGTTACAGAAGTGGCTTTACACGGTGTCCTCCCTGTACAGATCCTTGAGCGAAATCTCTTCCCAGTTTCAACACCAGGAATAAGTAGGCATCTCCTGAAGAGTTCTTTAAAAATTTTACGGACATTAGGAATCACATGAGGGATTGTGCTTCCCTCTTGCATTAGCCACTAGGATGCTCAGGGCCAAACTGGCACACTTGATCATGTGGTGCAGGTTCTGACGCCTGTCTAACCTAATTTTGGCCTTCTTGTTTCCCCTGCCTGTATCACTTTTTAAAATTTTTTCCAATACTTTTTGGAATAAGAACATAAATGAGTCAAGTAAATCTCTCACTGACCTCTTAATTACAATAAAAAGATCACTAAGATTGCAGAGGTAAAGCCTATGAATTCTTTGAGCATGTGTTCACCTTTGTAATGCCAGTGCCCCAAACAGAACTTAACATAGAGTCAGTGCCTAACATAGAGTCCAACACCTAACAGATGTCCAGCCTAAGGCATGGCACATAATAGTCAAGCCCTTTTTATTTGCTGTGACATGGACCTGTCACTTTTTATAAATTAATTTAATAAGGATGTGGTTAGCCCTTACAGCCAAAGACAATAAAAACAGTTAAGTGGTTCCATGAGCATAGGCCTAGATATCTGATCACACTGTAATAGTTTGCTAGGGCTGTCAGAACAAAGCACCACACACCAGGTGGCTCAGCAACAGAAATGTATTGTCTCACACTTCTGGAGGCTAGAAGTCCAAGATCAGTGTGTCAGGGGGTTGGTTCCTTTGGAGGCCCATGAGGGAGACTGTTCCATGCCTCCACCTAGCTTCTCATGATTTGCAGGCCATCTCTCATGTTCCTTATTGGCCTGTGCAAACATCACCCGAATCTCTGCCTTCATCATACGGCATTCTCCCTGTGTGCATGCCTGGGTCCAAATTTCCCCTTTTGATAAGGACACCAGTCATATTGGATGAGGGGCCCACCCTACTCCAGCCACAACCTCATCTTAACTAATTACATCAGCAATGACCTTATTTCTAAATAAGGTCACATTCTGAGATACTGGGAGTTAAGGCTTCAACCTATGAATTTCGGCAGGACACAGTTCAATCCATAATACACACCTTTCAGGATCTAGTTGGTTACAGGTTCTTCACGGGAAGACAGAGGCTTTGAAATCAGACACTGAAATCCGAGCCCAAAGCCCACCAAACTGGCCAGGTCTGTTCCACATCTGTGGGACCCCTGCCATTATTGTGCACAATATCACACATGATGAGTCTTCTCCACGCCTGCCCCCACTCTCTGTCCCTGAAGACTGTGGTCTGTCCTAGGACGGACACCTTTCACTGACGACCTTTCACTCGCTAAGAGAATCTGGGCGATGCCAAGGGAGGTTTCACAGCTAAAGGAAAGTTCTGACACCTGCCAGTCAATGCCAAGCCACCCAAGTTAGCCAAGGACCCAGTGGCCCATGGAATCTCTAAAGTCAATGGAAGGCATTTCCAGGGTAGGCAGGTGAGACTTTCCAGTGGAAACATCCTGACATTCTATAAACCAGCACAACGGACAGCTGGACTCCACAGTTGAATCCACTACCTGGGTTCAGACCCAGTGATAATGGCAGCATCTACATACAACATGGAGCTGTTGTGAGGACAAATAAGTTAATCCATGCATCTAGGAGTGAGGGGGTTGCGAGGGTGGGGCACAGACATAGTGGAGGGTAGGGCTAAGTTCTACACAGATGTGAAATCACATCACTGCGTAGTTCACTACAAAGGCCTCTTATCTGCATGATTTATTATATCTCAAGAGCACACTGGAAGCGCTTAAGTCTTACTGACATCCAGCAGCAGAGTGGCCTCTACAGCTCTGTTACTGGGGTCCTGAACAAGAGGATGTTAGATTGAGTTATTAGCAATGAGCTTCTTAATTAAAATGGTAAAATCCACTGCTTCCTGGAGTAGCACCCTGGTGCAAGACTGTGGGGAAGCATCAGGTGCCCAGAGCAGCAGTGTCCCCTGGTATTTCCCTACATTTTCCCATCTGGGACCCAGCTTCCTTCCCTCTCTCCCTCTCCCTCCCTCCCTCCCTTCCTTCCTCCCTGCCCTCCTTCCTTTTCCCCTTCTTTCCTTCCTTCCTTTTTTAGAGCAGGACCTTTCTACTACAAGTCTTAAATAGAACACCAATATCTAAAGCAAATACAATGTATTAGTAGCACAAATGTATTGTGCAATATCAGATTTTACTCCATGAAAACTAAACTTTCTTAAACTAAAACTGTACTTGCCCAGGGCCTTTGCATATTCTGTTCCCTTTACTTGAAACACTCTTCCCCCAGAAACCTGCATGACACCTTCTCAGCAAGACCTTTTGTTGATCTATTTATTTTTTTAATTTAATTTTATTTAATTTACATTCAATTAATTAACATATAGTGTATTATTAGTTTCAGAGGTAGAGGTCAGTGATTCATCAGTTGTATATAACATCCAGTACTCATTACATCATTTATCCTCCTTAATGCCCATTACCCATTTACCCCATCCCCCCACCCCCCTCTCCTCCACAACACTCATTTTGTTTCCTATAGTTAAGAATCTCTTAGTCTCCCTCTCTGATTTCATCTTGTTTTATTTTTCCCTCTCTTCCCCTATGCTCCCCTGTTTTGTTTCTTAAATTGCACATGAGTGAAATCATAAGATAATTGTCCTTCTCTGATTGACTTATTTCACTTAGCATAATACCCTCTAGTTCCATCCACATTGTAGCAAATGGCAAAATTTCTTTTTTTTTTTATGGCTGAGTAGTATTCCATTGTGTGTGTGTGTGTGTGTGTGTGTGTGTGTGTGTGTGTATCTCACATCTTCTTTATCCATTCAGCTGATCTTCTATCTAAAATTGCACACACCCCTCCACCCCTAGCAGTCACTCTCCCCATGTCCCCACTTTATGTTCCTCCACAGCACTTCATATATTGTCTACAGTTTACTTCTTTGTTTTTGTCTGTCTCCACCTGAACTTCATGAGTGCAGGAATTCTGTGGCTGTTTTGTTTGCTGCTGTATCTCAGCGCCCAGAATAGTGCCTGGCACACAGTAAGCATTCAACAAATTTTTGTTGGATGGTTGATAATGATGCAGCTATTCAAGCAAACAGACAAATATCAAGTTGGGTGTGAATTAATGCAATAAAGAATCTAACTCCAGGGTGCCTGGGTGGCTCAGTTGGTTAAGTGACTGCCTTCGGCTCAGGTCATAATCCCGGAGTCCTGGAATCGAGTCCCACATTGGGCTCCCCCTTCTCTGTGGGGATCCTGCTTCTCCCTCTGCCTGCCACTCCCCCTGCTTGTGCTCACTCTGTCTCTCTCTATATATGTCAAATAAATAAATAAAATATTTAAAAAAATCTAACTCCATTTTTGATGTGTGACTGTTGGCAGCTTTCAGTCTCCCCCCACTGTCTCTTCCCCTTCTGCCCACACCTGGGCAAGCTAACAAGAAAGTCCAGCTGCTTCTTCTTTTGGTACTGGAGGGAAGCTCAAGCAGCAGAGTGGCCTCTACAGCTCACTCCAACCCCACTCCCTCACCACGATAAAACCCTAAGCCAGTCACCCCTCCCTGCTCTCGCAGGTTGATTTCAGACCTGCTTGGGAGCCCTCCCTGCTCTGCCCAGAAAGCCTCATTATGTGAGTATTAAGTCACTTCACACATTTTTAGTGCATCTGTGGTGTCAGTTTCAACCTCTGAACCAAATTTTGAGCAAGAGGTCTCAGTGAAGTAACACAACAAAGGTTGCTGTCACATCAGCCCCAGCCCCCAGGGTGGCTCTGTAATTGCTTTGTTTGCGCTACAGCAAGAAAACCCTCATTTGTGAAATTAAGGGGTTGCCAATGGTAACAGTTTTCTTTTTTATCAGGTTATTTTGCAACCTCAGGACAATCTTTTGACTAGTGGATTCCGAAGATTGAAAGCAAAATAGAAGCACACTGTTATTTCAAACACGAATTCCACATCATATCAACTGCTCACATTCATAAACTTAAAAATAAAAGCCAGGCAAAAGCACCTACAACTGACAATTAAGGGCCAAAGTTATCTGTAATTGGTTTCACTGTGTTACCTTAGGTTACACATTCATTTATTTTTGCACAATTTTGTCCAAGAGGAAACTAAGAGATTATTTTGCTGTGACAAGAATATGAACAGGGATAATGCCTGATCCTTGCCTTCAATGGATGGCTGTGTTGGACATGTGACAGATGGTGTAGACCTTCAGAAAAGTTGACATGAGCTGAGAAGCAAGGTCTGAGTTTAGAAAAAGATCACTGATGACCTGCCTGTGACATATTTATAAGAAACTCACATACCATATTTCGTCTAAGCTGTCATTGAAGCTAAGACACATCACTTAAAACAAGATAAAAACACTGCCAATTTAAATTAAAACAATGTTTTCTTATCCTTCTAGAATTTCAATTTCATAAAAATATGATGTCATGATTTTTAAAAGCTCTTCTTCACTCTCCTAGACAATTTTTTATATATCATTTTCCATTTGCATAAAAGGGAAAATATAAGAGAAATACATTGCTTAAGAGATTCTTCAAACTTATTCATATTTAAAGTCCAGCTCTTCTGAATCATATGTTTCCATTAGAGTCAACAATGCTGGATGCAACATTTCTTAAAAGGATGCTTTGCTATTGTCGCCAAGATTTTCTTCCTAGCTGCTGACCCCCAGTCTGCAAATTTTGATATTGGCACTGTCTTGATTTTAGAAGAATATGTTTCAAAAAAAGGGGGGGGTGTTTCAGACCCCAGCTCATGATCCAGTGGTTTTGTGGTCTAAAACATCAAGGGGGGTATTGTGTGGTCAGGCTGTCTGGAGTCACAACCAAGTTTGACTGTGTAGATGATGACAAACACAATACAACTGCCATCTGGCTGGCAGTGACTATAAGACACACCCTCGTCTCAAACATGTTAAGATGTGGAAAAAATGTGCATTGCAGAATTGGTCAACACAATAGAAATGGCAGGAAAAGCTTGTACAAAATGAATCGATCTGGTGTAAAACAGGATGTTTTGTGATTTTGCATTGTTATTAGCTTGAAAAAATGTTCATGAAAACTCAAACATTTGCAGATTCCTGAAGCATTTGTACAAGTTCTATTTCTAGCAACTCCCAGATGGGGGCTCGCTTCAATCCAGACCCCAAAGCCCTGGACCACCTGTTCCCGGCCAGTTGCCAGCGTTAGCTCTGGCCACTTTCCCACATTGTTTCTGTGCTCCAGCTTTTTAAAGATACTTGTAGTTTCCTGAACGGGCCGTCTTCGGACTCACCTGTCCTAGTCAGTTCCAGCTGCTATAATGAGGTACCACAGCCCGTGAAGCTTGCAAACAACAGAAATTTATTTCCCACAACTTCCCAGAAAGTCAGATAGGTGGACAGAGAGATGTGTTTACTCCTTCTCCATCAGAGTGCTGCCAAACTCCAACCCCAAGGTGACAAATGGCAAAGTGGGGGAGGTGTATAGACCATTAGGCACAGAATGTCTTGGCATCAAGCCAGTATCAAGATGTCTGACTAGGACAGTGGTGGAGTCAGCAAGAAAAGAATCACGAAGTCTCAACTTAGGTTACATGACACAGTGAGCACCTATACACCTTACTAACTCCACTTCTGCGGCCGTTGTGAAGCGCATGAAGAAAATGTGAGCATTTAGGGGAATCAGAGAAGGCAGCTTTGGCCAGGAGCCCAGGCTCTAGAGTACTGATCTGCTACTGATTATCATGGACAAGCCCCTTCCATGCTTAAATGTGTCTCATCCTGTGGGGGTGTAGATCATTATGCTCATTTCATAGCACCTAACAGAGTGCCTGCACATAGTAGGTGCTCAATAAAGATTTGTTGAATAATGGAGTGAGGAAGGAACTGAGACCAGAGAGGTTAAATATTCAAGGTCAGGTCCATCTGACTCTGGAGTTCCAAAAGCAAGAAGGTTCCTGCCCTGCAGGTATGAGGGTGCCCTTCAGAGATGACCAGTCCCAGAAAAAGATGGCATTGTCTTAACGGTCAGCTCAGCTTTGTTGCTCTCTCCTTCCCTCTCTCCCCAACCCCCCACCTCCAGCGTGTTGATTCGGTCGGTAAAGATGGGCCGCGGATACTTCAGCATGCTGCAAGAGGAGAGTGCCTTGAAAAAGAAGCTACAGCAACTTCAGAAACTCAAAGAAGAAGAAAGACATAAATTCCAGCCAGCCAAAAAGATGTCAGAAATCCATTATGGCGAAATTCTTTTGACGTAAGTAGATGTGGCATCTGCAGTGCCAACAGTCTGGGGAAGGGCCATGCAGAGTGTAGCCGCCGGCTGGGCTGGGAGATGGTGGCTGTCTCTGACCGGAAGTCCCCTCTCTGGATGGCGTCTGACCATTTCTTTTAGTCTGCTCCAACTTACCTTGTCAGCCTCACCTCCTGGCACTCAGTGGAGTGTCTTCTACAACAGATGTCTGTCCTCATGTCTGATGCCAAGAGCTATATCAAAGAACTCTTGCTGGTCCCCAAATGTGCCTCTTTCCCTCTCTTTACCAGGCTTGCCCCTACCCCTAGGCCTCTCCTCACACTGTTCCTTGGGCCTTAAATACTCTTCCCCACATCCTTTTCCAACTCAAGTTCTACTTATTAAAAGCTCAGGGTGAATGCTGCCCTCTCCTGTTACTTCCTGGACTTCAGATCAAGCCCCTCCAAAACCCATTCAGACTCAGGGTTCCTGTAATGTGTTTGTGTGCTTGTTTATTATAACCCATATTAGTATCTCTCTTCTAGACCTTCAGCTGCATCCCTGAATCCTAGCTCAGGGTCCACCCAAAGCAGGTGCACAAGAAATATTTGTTGGTTTGTTGAATAAAGTAGCCCCCCTCTTTCTATAAAGGTCTTTCCTCTGATTGGAAGAAGACCATCAACAGATGGGTCCATTATGAAATGTCCACTCACATAACAGTAGCAATAGGGACGATGATAGTAACAACCACAACAATAATTATAATGAGTGTCTACTGTGTGCTTTATGCACATCTTTTCATCTAAATTTCAAAACATTCCTTAGATTGGTACTGTTATTACCCACCCCCTTTTTAGAGGTTAGGAATGAAGTTTAGAAAGTCTCACATAATTCCCTTGTGACTAAGGCATAAGTTAGAAAGCATTCCCTGAGTCCCAATCTGAGTGACACCAAAAGTTCTAGCCTGCACCATTCTGCATGGATAGACTCCTAGGATACTTAGAGTTGAATGAAGCACAAATCCGGGATAGAAAGGAGGTGCTGAGGCAGGTGGAGATGAAACATGGTAGAAATGGCCTACCCCTATAGCCATTGTCCTATTACAGCAGTGGTCTCAACCCTGGCTACACATTAGAATCGCCTGGGCAGTTTTCAAAATACCAATGCCCAGGGGAAGATGGCAGACTAGGAGGACCCAAAGCTCACCTCATCCCATGGATACAACTAAGTAATACAACATACTAATGCCCAGGGTACTTCCCAGGTCAACTACATCAGATTCTCTGGGGGTGTTCCCTGGATAGAGTATGTTTTAAAGTTCCCACAATGATTCCAGTATGGAGCCAAGGTTGAGAGTCACTCTGCTAGGGCTTCAAGGATCCAAATTGCCAGATTGCCAACTACAAAGGAAAGGAACCCAGAGCAGATACCCCCTCTCCTCCGCAATATGTCCCAAATTCTGTTCTTCACAGTGTTAATATAGAGAAGTATTGATATGTGCTTCTTTCCTTTTTTAAAGATTTATTTATTTATTTTAGGGAGAGAGAGAGCATGAGCAGGAGGGGCAAAGTGAGAGGGAGAGAGAATCTCAAGTAGACCCTGTGCTGAGCATGGAGCCTGATGTGGGCCTCTATCCCAGGACCCTAGATCATGACCTGAGCTGAAACTAAGAGTTGGATGCTTAACCAGCTGTGCCACCCAGGCACCCCTCAATATGTGCTTCTTAAAAACAAGGGTCCTATCAGTGAAATCCTATAATATGTGACCTTTCTGCATCTGGCTTCTTTCACTTACCAGAATGTTTTTGAGGTTTATTCCAGACACAAAGCAGATTGGTGGTTGCCAAGGGTCAAGGGAGTGGGGGAGTGGGGAGTGACTGCTTAATGGGTAGGGGGCCTCCCTTGGGGGTGATGAAAATATTTTGGGACCACACTGAGTTGATGGTTGCACAACCATCAATTCAAATGCCATTGAACTGCACACTTTAAAACAGATAATTTTATGTTATGTGAATTTCCACCTTAATTAAAAAAAGGGGGGGTGTTCTGATCTGTGAGGTCCTGGGGTGAGGGTCAGGGGGCTGGACACTAATGGTTGGGGATCTCCTTAAAGCTCAAGGTTCCAGGTGATGTTTGCAAATGCCAAGTGCAAGACCATGAGGGGCTGGTACATTTCTAGATACTCATCCCAGAAAGTGTGGCCCTTGGGAATCCCAGCTTATTATAAGAGGGGTCTTCTCTTTAACACCTCATTTGTGCAGACCCTGGGCTATGGTTTCTGTCCCTCTTGCCCTGTGTGCTATTTTAGAAGGAAAGTTAACTTTTTCTAAATTGGCAAATGTCCTTAAGACCAGGGCAGCACCCATGCTAGCTTACCTCTGTGGTCTGGAGTTTCAGAAATGTGGTTTCATTTTGTCTGGAGATTCCCACTTTGTATCAGCTCTTTGCTTTTTTTATTTTTATTTTTTCTATTTTGTCCAATGTTTGTGATTACTTTTACCCTAAGGGTCCATCTAAATAAGCTGGGCTGTCATTTGTGCATTCATTTATCCATTCTAAGATGAGAGAAAATATCTATGATTTACCATCCCCACTCCATGCTTTTTCAGGGGTGGGCATCCCAAGGAGGAGCCTGTTTTGGAGAGCCAGGGGTATTCAAGGGAATATGTAGATACAGAGAAAGAGCAGAAGTGCTTTACCTAAGAGGCAGAATGGAGACCTCCAGAAGACTGGCCAAGAGTGTGAGCAGAAGGGACCCTTTGGGGGAGAGAAGAGAGAGAGTAGCCAGCACTGGGAGAGATCAGAGACATCTAATGGGGATTTTTATGAGGTTCTACCTCATAGCGTGAGGCATAAATCCATTTCTCTGCTTCCCCACAAGATCTTCAGTGAGATATCAATGGCCCCTTTGTGTAATATAGTCTTCGACCTTCATCTTAGCCAGTTGCAAAGTAAGTTTGGGGGTGAGGAGGCTTTGTTGCTCCAGGCCCCTTCTTACTGCACAACCAACCATTATTTATTGAAGACCTACTATGTGCAGGCCCTCTGGGGTAACTGAGATATGAAAAGGATTAAGGGACAGTCCCCACCACATACAGTAGGAGCACAATAAAGCAACCCGAGGATGCCCACTGAAGTGGCCGTAAATGTGCCTGTAAAGGAAAAACACTCCTGCTGTGTTTCTCCTTTACTCTGATGCCATGACCACACTCACACTTCTGACACCAGATGTGTGAGGTTTTCTACCACACCAAGCAATTCTCCGAGACACCGGCGGGGCATCCTGTCATCCAACTCAATTCTGACTCTATCGACCTGGAGGTAGCGTCAGATCCCACAGCTTAAGGGCTCAGTCCCACGAGACTGCTCCCCACATCAGATGCCAACCACAACCCCCAGGTTGTCACCTGTACTTCTGACTGACTGGCTATAAATCAGGGTCCCCCTGACCTACTCCTTGGGCTTAATCATTTTCTAGAGTGGTGCACAGAACCCAGGGAAACACTAACTTACATTTGCCAGTTAATTATATAATAAAGGACACAGATGAACAGCCAGATGAAGAGGTAAATAGGGTGAGGTCAGGAGCTTCTGTCCCCATGGAGTTGGGGAGTGCCACCCTCCTGCTACTTGGCTATATTTACCAAGCCCAGAAGCTTTCTGAATCCCATAATTTGGGGATTTTTATGGCAGCTTCTCCGCATAGGCATGATCTAACATTAACTCAATTGCCAGCCCCTCTCCCCTTTCCTACAGAATGGCAAGTGGGGCTGAAAGTTCCAGGCTTCTACAGACGGTGTGGTCTTTCTGGTGGCCAGCCCCCATCCTGAAGCTATCCAGGAGCCCACCCAAGGGTTGCCTCCTTAGAGCAAAAGACATTCTTACCATGCAGGAAATTCCAAAGGATTTAGGAGTTCTGTGTCAAGAACCAGTCTAAGACCAAACATTAGAACAAAAGATGTTCCTAGTGCTATCACCACTTAGGAGACTACAAGGGTTTCAGGAGCTCTTTGCCAGAAGCCAGGGGCAGAGGACAGTAGATACCTTTTCTATTATTTCACTAATCCCCATCCCCTCAACGTTAGGGGGCAAAAAGAGAGTCTGGATAGAATCCCCAGAAGTGTGACGTTTGAGCAGGATTTTTAATGCTGAACAGAAAGAGGCGTGGTTAGACCCATCAGTATCAGCCCAGCAGAAATTCCTGTGGCCAGCATTTCTGGTTAGGAAGGCCAGAGCTAAAAGAGGAGGGTGTTGATGGTGTCATCTTTTGGAAACATGATTTTCAGAGTGAAAAGAAAGCAGACAAGTCATGACCTGACCCACCTGCATCTAGCCACTCAATGGGCCACCAATGAAGTCTGCTCATGGGATAAAGGCACATGATAGAGAGAAGGCCACTCGATGAGTAAGGCAGTTCTTACTCATTCCATGAGGGTTCCAAGAGCTTAGTGCAAAGTCTGCCCTCCCTGAGCCTGGTGGTGCTTAGAGCCCGGGACTCCTAGTGACACTAGCCAACTGGCAGGCTTTCCATGATACAAAGAGAAAGAATGAACTTGGGGCTCTTTCTTGCAGGAGCTGTGCTCAGATTACCAGGCAAATGGACCGGGGCTGGGGAAGGGGGAGAGACGTCTGTTAAAGATTCTCCTACGACTTTTTCAATAGTTCTGTTGCCACATCTCCCTTGTTTGGATGGTATTTTACTCCATGGTCATAGAACATGATTCTCTCTTCTCCCATCCATGTTTCAATGTGCGAGACATGGTTTATTTAAAGTTTAATAAGCTTAAATACACATGAGATTGTTCTTCTCATAGACATTGGTCTCCTTGTGTCTTACATGGTGGATTCTAGGAGCTGCACAAGTCTGGCTATTAAAATAAAAATGTAGGCCATGACTCCTGTGTAGCCATCAAATGCAGGTGGGGAAGCAGGAGTTATAAAATAGCAATGGGAGATTCTCCATACCAGTACAGAGTAGTGGTTAAGGGCACAGGACTTGGGTTCGAGTCCTGACTTGACCCAAACAACTGTTTAACTTTGGGCCAGTCACTGTACCTCTCTGAGCCTCCTTCACCCATATGAGTGGCACCAAATTCCCAGGTTTGTTATGAGGATCCAATGAAACAATGCTTAGTGCAGAGCCTGGCATACTAAACAAGAAGCCCTCAGTAACTATTAGCTTTTATTATGCAATAAGATGAATTTGATCTCTCTGGGCCTTGATTACCTAAAATCCTCAGATTTATGGCTAAAAATCTTCATTTCCAGGCAGGTTCGAAAGCATATTTCATCTAAGAGCCACGTGCTATAAATATCATTCCAATCATGGAAGTATCAAAAAGACAAGTGTTAATTTAAAATACTTTTTTAACAAGGTATTTGATCTTGCGCATTATAAAAGCAAGAGGGATTATTCCCCGCCCTGCCCCCCACTGGCTCCAAGACCATAGGATAAATTTTTTCAGACAAAAGTTTTAAGTCTGACAAAGTAGGCAAAGGGAAAAAGAAAATCAAGCATGTCCCAAAAGATTTCTGCTTGCAAGCAGTCTTTCCCACTGTGCTCAGTGACCTCATTTTTCAGTTGCAGATTTAGCTGAAAAGGTGAAAAAAACAAGGGGTAGAATTTTTCTTGTTATCTGGTTGTGGGAGAACAGAAAACCGGAGATTAAGGACTGGAACAGCTGGGTTAATTTCTATGTAATCTAAACCACTGGGGGACACGGTTGGGCCAGTACAACTCGGCAAGCCCATGTATTTGCTTGTGGCTCCCTCTGCTCTAGGGTTGAATAAAGAGCTCGTGGAAATGGAAATCAGGGGGCCTAGATTCTGGTCCTATTTTTTAGTTAACTCTGTGACTGCAGGATTGTCCTGGAATTCTCAGGAGAAAGGTAAATTCCTAATGTGTGTCCCTACTCCGCCTTCTCTGCCCCCCTCGGCCTCATTCCCCACACAAAACCAGAGTGATCTTCTCAAGACATAAATTGGTTTCAGCTTAAAACCCTGGATGGCTGCCATTCCTCACAGGATAAAGACCAAAGTCTGAGCAGGGGCCACAAGACTCTGGATGGGCTAGTCCTGTCTTTCCCCCTCTGCCCCAGCCGCACACACACTCCCCTACTTCTGCACTCATGATATGCCGCCCCCTCCCCCCCCAACCACCGGAGGGCTTTTCCCCATCCCATTCACCTACTTAATTCCCATTCAAACCTACAGATTTTAGCTCAGTGTTTGTTCCAGTTACTGCTGCTATGTATGAACAACCACTCCAGAACTTAAGAACTCAAGACAACAAACATTTATTTTGCTCACAAATCTGCAACTTGAGCTGGGCAAGTGGGGAAGACTGTCTCTAGCACTACTAGCTGGGGCAGCTCGAAGGGTCCATTTCCAACATGGCACATCCACATGGGTGGCCACTTGGAGCTGGCTGTCAGCTTGTGAGCTCAGCCAGGGCTGAGACCCAGCAGCCATGGTTCTTCGCCCTAGGGGCTTTTTCACAGGCTGCCAGCTTCTTCACAGCATGGCCATGGCTGGGTGCTAACAGTGAGCATCCTGAGACATAAGAAGGAGAAGCTGCCAGTTCGTGGAGCCTACGCCCAGAAACGGGCATCACATCAATTTCTTTTGATTAACACATTCTAATAGCTTAGCAACTCACAGAACCAAGATTCCAGGAGAAGGGCACATATGGCCATCTTTCTCTTGGAAGAGAGTCAAAGAACTTGGGGCATGTGGTTCTAAATTGCCACAACTTCCTCCAAGAAGTACTCCCTGGCCCCATTTCAGCCAAACTCCGTATTTTTTTTTTTTATAGTAAAGAGCATCTTTTTTTTTTTTTTTAAGATTTTATTTATTTATTTGAGAGAGAGAGAATGAAAGATAGAGAGCACGAGAGGGAAGAGGGTCAGAGGGAGAAGCAGACTCCCTGCTGAGCAGGGAGCCCAATGTGGGACTCGATCCCGGGACTCCAGGATCATGACCTGAGCCAAAGGCAGTCGCTTAACCAACTGAGCCACCCAGGCACCCTCAAACTCCCTATTTTGTGCTATTGAAGAACCATACACTCTTCCACTCAGCCTCATCACAACTGCATGTTTGGTTATGCCCGTTTCTACCCCTAGACTCTAAGCTTCAGAGGGGAGAGGCTGGGTCTGTCTCATTCATTGCTATGTCCATCGCCTCCAGCCATCCAGAGATGTTCAATAAATCCAGGCAGAAATGAATGAACCAGGGAACCTGTTAATGAGTCAATCAATGAAGGTACTTAGACTGAGGCTCAGAAACTAAAAGGCCCTAAGGGAATTCACACGTAGCAGGAAGGAATAAGGCTGATGAGGAGTGAGAAGCCAGGGGTGCATGAGTCTCAGGCAACCCGCTGAGAAGCCCACACCACGTGTAAAGTGGGCAAGGACCTTGATTTGGGCCCCACCTGACTCTAGCTAGCCAGAACACAGGCCCAGAGTGGCAACAGTTTTCGTTTTCAGAGCCAAAACCTCTCCATTTTTTTTTTTTAGGATACATCTATAATTGTATTACAAAACCATTCTTTTGGCATTAGTTGGTTACAGTGATAGCAAGATACTGTGAGTGTGGCAGAGCAGCTCTAATGTAACACTGCATTCCCTGCTTCCTGAACCCAAATTTAAGTTACCTTATACCCATTACATACAAGTTACCAGCGTTTATTAATGCTGCAAATCCTGACGCATATTCCCTTTAGGGAGGAGCTGATGCTAAGGGATTAGAGTAAATGTTGATAAGTCTACAAAAGTTCCTTCATGGGACTTTCTGTTTCTTCACCCTCCCCCCAAATTACTTTGCTTTAAAAGAATCAAATTACTAGTCTGAATAGCAGCAGCACCCAAGGAGCATCACACTTAGTTCTTGTTAAAAAGCAATGCACGTTTTACACCACAGGCAAAGGGAATGATCGCTTTAGTTTTAAACTCCTGCATTAGAGTCTCTTAAAAAAATAAAAGCATTCCATCGAGTTCTTCCAGATGGTGTTATTGCTGTACATTTGTTGGTGGGTCACTCTCTGTGCTGTGTTTGCTTTGAAGGGATCTTCCAATATATCTCCAATATTCTTTTCTTATAGCGTCCTTTTCTTTAGCTAGAATTTCACACAACTCTAATGCTTTATTAAGAATGTCCTCCTTGTTGTCACATTGGTTTTCTAGCATGTCTTCATAGATATCCACGAGAAAGGCAATTAGGTAGGGGGAACTGTGACTTGGTTGTAAATCAAGTAACTGATTTAACAGATTTGGATATTTGGAAAGACCACGATCCTGTAAAATCCCTTTCAAATAGTTCCATGCACTTTCATTATGTGGTACTAATTTGATCATTTCTAGAGTGTACTGGACTTCTCTCTCCAATATAGCACGATCATTGTAGCCAGTGGTGTTAGAAATTACGAAGTATCTTTGGTTCCAGACAGAGTTATTTCTCACATCCTCTTTAAGAAGTTGGTTTACATACTGCAGCTTATTATCCCAAAGTTTAAATTCCTGAATAACCCACTGTCGATGTTGCCAGGCATGATAATTCTTTGCATCCTGATTAAGAATATCAGCAATAAATTCAAGCTCCTGAGATGGATCTTTTAGCCATTCCACTAATACTCGCCTATGATGCCAAACTTGATAGTTTTTGGGCTGTTCCTCAATTATTGCAGTGATGTAGTTCATTTCCTCATGTAGATCCTTTTGAAGTGACTTTAAGAGAACTCTCCGAAAATACCACACTGTATAATTGGCTGCATTTAACTCAATAGCATCCCTGGTTAGTTTAAAAGCTCGTTCACTTCTTTCATCACGCTGCAGGACAGCCCGGAAATAATCATAAACATCTCTAAATTTTTCCCTATAAATGATCTGGACCACTGGATTGGGGCCATCATTCTGCGGCACTGGATCTATATCAGCCCATTCTGCTCTGTCCCCGTACAGGACATAGGTGGGCGAGTCCAGGCTCAGGAACCCGTCGTCCATAGGGGACGCCACCGCTTCTCCGGGCTCAGCCGCCGTAGCTTCTTCCTGCTGCTGCTGGGGCGGCGGAGGGTGCGGCTGGGGCGGTGGCGGCTCCGGCTGACCGGACGCGCTGCCCTGCGCAGCCTCTCCGACCCCCTCAGTGGCCGCCATCTCGCCTCGGTCCGCAACCAAAACCTCTCCATTTTTATGTGAACTCTCCCAGTTTTAAAATACAATTGATCCAATTACACACACAGTAGGCTTCTTAAAATGTGTCTGCAGGCTAGATTTGGTCATGGGCAAAACAATATATATCCTACGACTCAGGCCTGCTAGAAAGAAAAAAAAAAAACTATTTTCTATAACTGAAATGACTTGCTCCATAATGGTGGAGGAAAAAAAAATTTAATATGGTATTAAATGTAACTTACTCTGTTTCATTTTGAAACAGTCTTTTTCCGGTAAACGTCCAGTGGTTTCATAGATGAACTGCCTGTCTGGGCTATGTCTCCCTTCTCTAAGCAAGCCCCCTCCTCCCCTTTCCCAGATGGTGTCTGGCTTGGGAGGAAGCTTCCATATTCTCTACGGGGCAGAGCATGGGGCTCTGGTTTCCCGCAGCAGCCTGCCTGGTGGCTGTGGAGGTATGACTGGTTGTGGCTGATCTTTGGGGACACGCCTTGTGCCCATTTCTAAAGTTTAAGGCCCCCACATTTTATGGCTGATTCGGCCAGCCAACTAGTCAGCAGTCTGTAGAGTTGGATGAAGCCTCTTTAAGGAAAAGACGGGAAACAGGAACCACAAACTCCAGGCAGTTCCTTGGCTTTGGCTCATACCCTCATTGCTACTTTTCACCGTCCCCATGGCCAGGACCCCATGGCCAGGCTGAAGCCACCTTCCTCTCTCAGGCTGGAATTATTGCAATACCCCTAACGGGTGTCCTTGTCTCTGTCCTTGCCCTCCCCCCCCACCACAGACCATTTTCTTTTTTTTTTTTTTTAAAGATTTTATTTATTTATTTGACAGAGAGAGACACAGCGCGAGAGGGAACACAAGCAGGGGGACTGGGAGAGGGAGAAGCAGGCTTCCCGCGGAGCAGGGAGCCCGATGTGGGGCTCGATCCCAGGACCCTGGGATCATGACCTGAGCCGAAGGCAGCCGCTCAACGACTGAGCCACCCAGGCGCCCCCCCAGACCATTTTCAAAACAGTGGCCAGAAGGATCCTTTCTGAATGCTAGTCAGACGCATCTTCTCTCAGCTCAAAATCCTTTACTCCCATTTAGCGAAAAGGCCCAAGTCCCCGTGGTGGTCTGCAAGGCCCCTGTTTTCTCCCTTCCCTTCTCCCCCTCACCTCCCGCTGTCTCTGAAACACAGCTCCACTTCAGGACATTTGTACCCACTGTTCCCTCTATCCAGAATGCGCTGCCCCAAGACATCTGTGTGCCTCACTCCCTTATACTCTGCGGATTTTTTTATCAAATGTCACTTTTTCAGGGATACTGCCCCTCATCACCCTATTTAAAATTGCAACTCCCAGCCATCCCAGCCCTTCTGAACTCTCTCTGTTATTCCCCAGAGCATGTCTCATGCAAACTCCAGCCCATGGGCCATATCCAGCCCCTAGGCTGGTTTTATAAATAAAGTTTTATTGGAATACTTACATTTACATATTGTTTCCATATGTCCATGGCTGCTTTCATTCTACTAAGTAGTTGCGACATAGACTGCATGTCCGACAAAGTCATACATATTTGTCTGGCCCTTTCAGAAAACATACCCCAGCCCTAATCTTTGTTAATATACCACAGCATTTCCCCGTTTATCTTGTTAATTCTCTTTGTTCCTCCACTAGAATATGCGCTCCATGAGAGCAGAGGTTTTTATATGATCTGTCCACTGCCTGCATCTAGAAGCCTCCTCATCCCTTGAGCCAGAATTATTGCCTGGAACATAGTAGGTGCCCAATCATATCTTCCAAATAAACCCTGGCAAAAGAAGAAGGTATTTGAAACTGCTGCTCCTTGGGGTGCCCGGGTGGCTCAGTCGGTTAAGCATCTGCCTTCGGCTCAGGTCATGAGGGATCGAGACCCGCAGCATCAGGCTCCCTGCTCAGCGGGGAGTCTGCTTCTCCCTCTCCCTCTGCTCCTCCCCTGCTTTGTGTGCTTGCGCGTGCGCTCTCTCTCAAATAAATAAATTAAATTAAAAAAAAACAAGCCTGCTGCTCCTTGCTCACTCTGTTTCTCTCTTTCTCCTTCTCCTCCAGCACATACAATGACGAGAAGGTTAAGAAGGTGGGCGCTGGAGTCATTTGCCCATTTACCCCCGCGCACAGCTGCATCATCTTGCCCTCGCTACCTGAGGCTCATGTGTAAGTAGTCCCTCCTCTGGCTTGTCTGCCTTGCTAGCTTATCAACTGAAGCCAAGGTAAAATGACTCAAGGAGCTAACAATGCATTGGGAACTATTGAGCTGTTCCTTTGTCCTCCTGAAAGGGACATAGAGCCTGGAGCTGGCAACGCTATCTGGCATATAAAAATAACAGAAAGCAGACACGGTGCTTTAGAGCTAAGTGGCAAATCAGCTGGGACTGAGTCATTCCGTTCCTTACCAAGCCAGACGCTCTAATGTCAAATAGTTTGCAAAGCCTGATAAAATCCGTCTGCAGCCCTCACTGAGCGTGGGCATGGTTTTTGGGAAAAACATGTCCCCCAAACTCAAGGAGCTATTTCCCAGAGAAGCACCTGTTGTCTCCTGACCCGAGGCATGAACTCATCATTGCATGGTGTAACAGGGGCTAATCAACTTTCCAAAGAACACTCTGGCTTTCTAAAACCTTGGCCTCTTGTTCCCCTTGTGTCTATTCCAAAGAATTCCAAACCCAATGTTTTCTTTTGTGCTAGTTAGCACTTTTCGACTGGAAGATTTCAGGCGCAAAGACAGAAGCTTTTGACTTTAGGGCAGGGTTTCTCAACCTCAACACTATTGACATTTGGGGATGAATAAATTTTTTGTTGTGAAGGACTGTCTTGTGTATTGTAAGGTGTTTGGAAGATCCCTGGCCTCTACCCACTAGATGCCAGTAGCTTCCCACCCCCAAGTTGTGACAACCAAAAATGTCTCCAGATGTTGACAAATGGCCCCTGGGGGCAAAATCATGCCCACCCGCTTCCCCCCACCTCCTGTTAAGACCTACTGCTTTAGGGCAATGAAAATGATGCAATGGATTGTAGACTTCTCTGTCTGCTGATCTGTCAAATATTTATTAGGTCCCTACAGTATGCACAGTAAGAATGGCATTACTGGCATGACTTTACATGGCATGTAGTCATGCCATTACATGGCATGACTTCTCTGTAGGCATATCTCATTCAGTTCTCTCAGCAGCCCTATTATATAGATGTATTATTACCTGCCTCTGCAGATGAGAAAGCAGCAATCAGAGAGGTGTGCCCCTCTGCCCAAAGTCACGGAGCTCAGCATGTTGCTGCGCTGGGGTTTTGAGCCAAGTCTGTCTGACTTCACAGCCCAAACGCTCATCACCATGCACGACACCGAAAGCATATCCCAAAGCCTTGCCTTTGAGGAGCTCATGATGTATTTGGAAAGCCAAGTCTCATGTACTTGAAGAGTAAAACAATGCAGCAGCAGCAGCATCAATATCCCTCCCTAATATTCCAGCTTTTCATGAGCTCACTCCCTACTTTCCTCCTACTTCCCTTTGATTGACATTATGATTGGATTCTTGATAGAGATCGCCTGAACTCTTGATAGAGAAATCTGATTGATTTGTTCAGGGACATTCCAACTGGCAACCTAAACTTGATGTTCTTAAAACATCTCCTTGCAAAAATAGGCTTTGCAACTTCTCATCATGTCCCTTGGAAACACTTGCACTTTTGCCTGTCTTTCCCGTGGACAAATCTTGGGAAACCAAATGGTGTAGATCAGTGGTTCTTAAGCCTTCACTTGGCATGTGAATCCTCCGAGGACGGAAATGGGGATGATGCCTGAAAAATGCTTATTCCTGGGCCCCACCCTCTATTCATTTGGTCTGAACAAGGTGAGGCTTAAATCAACCTCAGAAGTAACTGGAGAGTTTCTTACTCATGTACCTTCAATGCCAGATAAGGGAACTGAAGCCCAGAGGGGGGGGCAGAACCTGCCAAAATTCTTCCAACAGGAACTCTGACTTCCTCACTCCTAAATCAGATCTTTACACCAGGTTTGTGAGGTAGGCCAGGATGATGATGATGATGATGATGACGATGATGATCACAGTGGTTGTTTTTGGTTTCTGTTATACCCTAGACCAGGGGTCAGCAGACATTTTCCTAAAGGGACAGACAGTAAATATTTTAGACTTTGCAGACCAGATGGCCTTTCTTACAACTACTTAACTTTGCCGTTGCAGCATGAAAGCTGCAATGAATGGACGTGGCTGTGTTCCAATAAAGTTTTATTTGCAAATAGGCAGTAGCCCCCACTGGCTATAGTTTGCTAACGCTGCCCTTTCTTCTCCTTGTCTGTTAAAAGGCTCTGGCTGCATTTGGTGAGTGTATCAGTCATTTATTGCTGTATTACTGAATACCTCAAAATGGACTTGCTTAAAACAATAACCATTTTTTGCTGCTCACAAGTCTACAGGTCAGCTGGGTGGTTCTGCTGGTCTGGGTTGGCTTGGCTAATCCTGGCTGGGTTGGTGCATGTATGTGTGCCCAGATGATGGGTATGCACAAGGCCAGCGGTCTAGGGTGGCATCACTTACAGGTCTGTTAGTTGACTGGTTGCTAGGGTGACAAGAGTGACGGGGCCACGTGTTTCTCATCATGTAGCAGGCTAGCCTGGGCAGTTGGGAAGGGTTCCAAAAACAAGAGCCTGAGCACCAAAGTCTCTTGAGGCTTAGGCTCAGAATGGACACAATGAAGCTTCTACCACATTCTACTGGCCAAAGCATCAAGCCAGCCCAGATACAAGGAATGGGGAAAAGATTCCACCTCTTGATGGGGAAGATGCAAAGTCACATTGCAAAGTGTATGGATGCAGGAAAGGACATTTTTGTAATCAGTCTACCAAAAGGCATCAGGGCAGGGCATGCCTGCTCAGTTCTCAAATCCTCAGTTATCACATCAGCCCATGTGGATCAGAGCCTGGTTGGTCCCTTCACTCCAAGGTAATTGAGCCCCAAACTGGCTGAATATTCTGGATTGACCGTATGGGGATCAATTCAATCATGTCAAGGGAGACTTGTTCTTCATCTATAAAAAGGTGGGGGGATGGTCTTTAGACATGAGAAAGAGCTCCTCCTTTCCTCTCTGAGATGACAGGCTGCCCCTCCCAGCCTTCCCTAAGCAACGGAACAGCAGGAGCAGTGCCTGCAACCTGTCCAGGGCTGTCCTTGGCAGTTGGCATGGGGTGCTTGAAATGGCTTTGTAGGCATTTTCCAACTTCTCTTTGTAAAAGCACAAAATGTTTTCTTCTCGGGGAATTTTTCACCCACTCGTATTCTGGCTGGTATGGCAGTTTCAATAGAGTGGGCTATTCAGGTGTGCTCACCTGGAGTTCTGGATGCAAGGATAAATGCCCTCTCTTTTAATTTGGTAAAATCCAAAATACTGCGCTATGACCTGACATACAATCATTATGAGAAAGTACTGATTTCTGTCAAGCATGTCTCCAGGGATTTTCTTTCTTTCTTTTTTTTTTTTCCTCCAGTTTATTTTACTGCACATTAGATGAACAGTTGTCAGGTTTGAGGCACTTCTTCTTTTCTTTTTTTTTAGAACAGTCCTAGGTTCAGAGCAAAAGTGTGTAGAAGATACAGAAATTCCCATTACAACCCCTGCCCCATCTGTGCTCAGCCTCGCCCATTAATCAACATCCCCACCAGAGGGGTGTGGTTGTTACAAAAAAATGACATTGACAACATCATCAGCCAAAGTCCATAGTTTACATCAGGACTCACTCGGAGCTGTGCGTTCTGTTGGTTTGGACAGATGTATAAGGGCATGCATCCACCGTCATAGTGCGATACAGAGTATTCTCACAGCCCTAAAAACCCTCTATGCTCCACCTGTTCATCCCTCCCTCCCCACACGACCTTAGCAACCACCGATCTTTTTACCATCTCCATAGTTTTGTCTTTTTAAGAATGTCACACAGTCAGAATCACATATTATGTAGCCTTTTCAGGTTGGCTTCTTTCACTTAGTCATATGCATTTCGGGTTCCTCCATGTCTTTTCATGGCTTGATAGCTCATTTCTTGTTAGCACTGAATATTCTATTGTCTGGGTGTATGTACCACAGATTATTTATCCCTCCACCTACTAAAGGACATCTTGGCTATTTCCAAGTTTTGGCAATTATGAATAAAGCTGCTATATATAAGCACCTTGTGCAGGTTTTTGTGAGGCACTTCTTATAAATAGAGAATAAAGTCCAGACCCATTGGACGAAACCGTGTTCTAGTGCAGAGGGAGGGCTCTCCCTGGTAACAAGAGACAACTTCAATATCACAGATAAAGCACAGATTCAGAAACCAGACTGCCTGGGCTAAGATTCAAGCTCTGCCATTTGCTGGCTCTTTTGAATTTGGACAAGTTACGTGGCCTCAGTTTCCTTATCTGCAAAATGGAGATATCAGTAGTACTTTCCTCACAGGGATGACCTTAGTCAACATATGTAGAGCACTTAACACAGAGTCTGCTGGCACAGTGTAAATGCTCCGTGGGACGTGTTTGCTATTATTATTTTGTTGTTGTTAACTACTCTTCATTATCTCAGTGGTTCTGCAAATGAGAATTTTGCCCAAGTTATCAGCTCCAGAAAATGTCAGATTTGAACCAGTTCACTACCACCACCTTCCATTCCGGAGCCAGTAATATACTGAGCCTACTCTGTGCCCAGCAGTAACCTGCAGTGGGCAAGACTCTGTAGCTTGCAGGCTCGTGGGCTAGAGAGACAAGTAAACGGGTATTTACAATAGAGCGGGGACTGGGAATGTAGGGGCAAAGAGATATGCTATAAAGATGGGATGCTTTAGGATGCTGAAAGAGATCCTAACCCAGACCCTGGAGAAATCAAGGAAGGCTTCCTGGTGGAGGTGACATCTGAGCTGAGAGGCAGAGAAGGAGGAGGAAGAGGAATATATATATCAGAGCAGAGAACAGTCCCAACCACCTCTTCTCACCCTCACTCTAACAATTCCTGCCATTTTATAGACGAGGAAAGTGAGGCTCGGGGAAGTTAAGTAATTTAGCCAAGAGCACATAGCTAGTGGGTGGCAAAGCTTGGATTTTAACTTAGGCAGTGCAAAGTGAGAGTGGGGTGAGCCTGAGCAACCGAGTAGAGCTTGCCCAGGCTGCAGAAGGCAGAAGAGGGGCCATGGGGAGACTCAAGGCTGGTGAGGCGGACAGGACTCTCACAGGTGACAGTCTGTTAGTTTCCCAGGGCTGCCACATCAAAATGCTTCCACAGGAGAAATACATTTTCTCATTGTTCCTGAGGCTGGAAGTCCAAGATCAAGATGTCAGCAGGAAAAAAAATGTCAGCAGGGTTGGTTTCTTCTGAGGCCTCCGTCTCCCTGAGTCCTCACATGGTCTTTCCTTCCAGCATGTGCATCACTGGTGTCTCTCTGTGTGTCCAAATTTCCTCTTCTCAAGAGGAACACCAGTCAGACCAGATTAGGGCCCACCCTAGTTAGGGCGTCATTTTAATACAATCACCACTTCAAAGCCCTTGTCTCCAAATATGGGTTCATTCTGAGGTCCCTGGGGGGTGAGGACTTCCACATCTGAATTTTGAGGGGGACACAATTTAGCCCAAAACAGATGGTGTGGAGAGTTTGAAGATTTTAAGCAAGGGAGGGATAGAGTCAGGTTTATGCCTGAGCTTGTCACCTGTAGAAATGAATCTGATGCTCCCATGCCCCACATCCCCATCCCCACCATGACCAAGCAGACCCCACCTCACCAATTAACCCTCTTTGCTTATCCCTTCCTCCCAGCCTCCACCCCACACAACCCACAGCCCAGGCTGACAGGGGCTCTCCATGGTGACCAGAAGAGGGGACATGTCCCTGGGCCTTTTGCAATGTCCTGGGTTATGGTGAGGGTAATGTGGGGTGCCAGGCACATGGCAGGAACTAGCTGTTGCTCTTGGCGAAACGCTGGACATGGCCCAGTGCTCAGAGCTGCTGAAATGCACCTGTAAGGACCGAGGTGGTGCTAAGGCGGAAGGCAGACCAGAATGTGAAGGGCTATGGGCTTGCAGTACCTTTAAATTAGAAATGAGGGAAGAGTAGGTGTTAGTAAATAATGTGTGGAAAGAAAGGAGGAAGAAAGGGCTCCAGTGCAGAAGAAAGAGAGAGCTGATGACCCTGGTTTTCCTAAGACCCAATGGGCATGGCCAGCCTGGAGGGGAGTGAGGGGTGGGGTAGTAGGGGAAGCTCTGCTTCAAGCTGAGAAAAAGGGACGCCTCTCAAGGGATTCACCGGGACAAACCTGGGGTCAGCTCCACACTTGGGCTCCACCTCCTGGAGTGGGGCCTTCCTGGAAGCAGAGAGGGTGGATCCCTTCCTGCCCCTCCGCACATCAGACCCAGGAACTCTAGGGATTATTGATCAAGATGAACTTCAGAGAAGAGCAATTACACAGGTTCATAAGGGAGGCATTTCACCCATTAGTGTAAGAGGAGAGATCATGCAGGGAGGGGGTGGCCGGTCAGGACTCCACCTTGTTTCCAGAAAAAATGCAGGCAGCAGGTTAACCCTCTCTTGGCCCCACGCCCCAGGTGACCACTGCATCGCCTTCATCAGCACCTCAGACAGAGCTGGGGCCCATGAAAGCACAGCTTCTGGGGTTAAACAGGGCTTCAGATCCTCACCAATCCTAGGAATGTGACCTTGAGCAACTTCCCTACCTAAGTCCCTCGCCTGCAAAGAGGGCATAGTAACAGTACCCTTCCTATAGGATTGGTGGGAGCATTGAATGAGATATTCAGATCCTACCTCCATCACCAACAAGCTGTGTGACCTACTGCAAAGTGACAGTATCTCTCTGAGCCTTAAGTTTCCTCTTCTTTAAAATGTGGATAATGATTCATACCCCTGCAGGTTGTTGGGAGAATTAAATAAAGTGTGTAAGGTGCCCTACTCAAGGTCTGGCTCCCTGTAATACAAGATGCCACTCCAAATCAGAAAATACAGGTCAGATATGCTTTTATACAGTGTTTTAGTTACATTTTCAAATAATAGGTTCAATATGGTTTTCTTCAACATCCAGCTATATTTGCAGGCAAAGGACCTATAAATTTAAAACAATGGATCCAACTGTTGGTCTGGGGGTAGGAGGAAGATTACAATAAATCCAGTTTCCTTGTGTGTCCAGCCTCCTTTGACACTTTTAGCATATTTACTGTACTTTCATCAGATGAACAGGTAGGTACCTGCAGGATATGAATGTCCTTTAACCCACTCACTTTGCCTAAGTCAAGACCTCTAGCTGGGGGACCCCTCCATTGTTTCTCCTCTCCTGCACAGAACCACCCCCCGGCCATGACCAGCATAGGGTGATCTCGCGTCAAATCATGGCTCTGCCACCTGCTAGGTCAGCAAACTGGCACAGGTTCCTTCACTCCCCTGAGCCTCAGATTCCTCATCGGTAACATAGGCCCATGAATACCTCATGGGTACATTGCAAAGACTCGATGAGATGAGGAATAGGAAATACCATGCCTGGAGCATGGCAACATCTCTCTAACTGCAAGCCAGCAGTTCACAATCTCTGTGGCCATTATTGTGAAGGACGTAGTTCCAACAGGATCCCACTGGGCTCCCCCTTCCCACCTCTGTCTTTGCAGGGAGCCCCTCTTCCGCCAGCTCTGTGCCCTCCACTGGCTCCTGGAGGCCCTGACTATCGACCACACCCACCACATCATGAAGCCCGTGATCACCTGCTGGAATCCAAAGTAGGTCTGAGCCCTTCAACCCGCTGTAAGTAGCAGCACACTCTGCCATAGGGGAGGGCCTCTTATCTGCTCTTCCCCTCCTTTTGCTGTTTTTGGTGGGTGGGTTGCTTTAGGAGTTCCCCGATGTGCTCTGTGGGATCCAGAAGGGGTGAGCTCGGAGCCATGCCACACAGGTCATATAGGCTCATGAGAGCCAACGGTGTGCATCTCCTCCCAGCAATTCTCCCCAGCTCCACATCCACTGACATCCCATTGGATGCTTGGAATCAACCAGCCACGATGGGAGTATTGACACCACAGAGACTGGCCAGGTAGACCAGCACACCGCTGGATGCCCAGCGAGGTTTCTGCCCAGCTCCCTTCTTGGACCCCTCCCCAACACTATTCTTTATCTGCTCCTCTTCCTCTTCCTCCTCCCTCTTCCTTGTCCTCTTCTCTTTTACTTTGTTCTTGCTTTTCTTCTTTTTCCCAAGGTTTATTTGTTTGTTTGAACATATATTGGTGGCTGTTTCTCCACTTGGACCCAAGAGAGGACTCAGTGCTCAGGTCCCTGGAGTAGCTGGGCCGAAGCTCTAGTGCATGCTGTCTAGGCCAAGAAGAGTGTTTCGTGTGTCCTCACCAGAGGGGAGGGTTCATGCAAAAGCCCTGAGGCCACTGCTGCAGGAGCTGCATTGCCCACACAGGGGCGGAATGAGGAACAGGCAGGCATATAAGGCCTTGGTTCTTTATGGAGAGTCCTACTGCCCCCAAGAATAGTGCTAAAGGGGAAGGGACCCTGACCTGAGGAACTGGAGTTGCTCTGTGAAAATCCCATGCTGAATGAAGTAAAATAGTTCCCCTTCTCCCATAAGTGGGAACCCCCACAACTCCCTCCCCAATAAACTGATAATGGCCTCTTTCTCACAGCCCCACCCACCCCCCAGGTGAATTCAGTCTTCCTTTTCTTCCTGAATCTTAATTAATTCCTTCTTCCTGAGGGTGTTCACCACCCACCTCCCAAACCCCACCCTACCCCCTGCTCTAATTCATCCCTTGCACCAGAGCCCAGATAAACTAACATCAAATGCAACCAGAAATATAAATCCTGCATCTACTGATAGACTAGTAACTCCAACTGATTTCATGTTTTGGGTTGGGATGAACTGAAAATTGTAGTTTCCCTTGGTGCTCTGGTTTATAACCTTTTTTTTTTTTTAAGCAGCAGAAATCCTTTTTTTTTTTTTAATGGAAACCCCAATAATGTAAAACAAATTGGTTAAAATGTAGCTTCTACACAAAGCAGGAAGTTGGGAGGCCTGGAGAACCTGGGGCACCTCCAACTCTCTCCCATCCCCACCAAGGCACCCCAGTTATTTCCAAAATATTTCTGTGGTTCACAGAATTTGTTTGAAAACCACAACCTTAAGACATTTCCCATACATCACTTATTCTTCTTAGAGGAAGCCCCTTTTAAAGGTCTGAGGTATGACCTTCCTCCTTCCAGACCTAATGCTTTCCCCTTATGAATATATATAGATATACTCCCCCCACTTTTTTTTAACAGAATTGGGATCATATTCTGAATATTGTTCTGTACATTTTTCTACTTCCCCCCCTTTTTTTTTAAAGATTTTATTTTATTTGACAGAGAGATAGAGAGCACAAGTAAGCAGAGAGGCAGGCAGAGAGGGAGAAGCAGGCTCTCCGCTGAGCAGGGAGCCTGACGTGGGGCTTGATCCCAGGACCCCAGGATCATGACCTGAGCCGAAGGCAGCCGCTTAACCGACTAAGCCACCCAGGCGCCCCTACTTTTCCCCCTTTAAAAATATCTTATGGGGGTACCTGGGTAGCTGAGTCAGTTAAGCATCTGGCTCTTGATTTTGGCTCAGGTCATGATCTCAGGGTTGTGAGACTGAGCCCCACATAGGACTCCACACTCAACAAGGAGTCTGCTTAAGATTCTCTCTCTCCCTCTGCCCCTCCTCCCATTCTCTCTCTCTCTCTCTCTCTCTCTCTCAAATAAATAAATAAATCTTTAAAAATAAGATAAAATATCTTATGGACATCTTTCCATGATGGTACATACAAAGTTTCTATGTTCTTTTGACAGTTTCCACCATCCTTTAACAGAATACATTCCCTCAGAAAGAAATGGTTATCCATGGTCTATGGTAGGGGTGGACCATAATTTAGATAACCATTTCTCTACTGGGGGACACTAAGGTTGTTCCCAAGTGTTTGCCATTTCAAGTAGTATGGCACAGAACATCCTTATACGTACATTTTGTACCCGGTTGAAAATATCTCTGTTGGCTAGATTCTGAGAAATGGAATTTTTAGGTCAAGGCAACGTCTATTTTTTTTTTCACAGTTGATTGCTTAGATTCTAAGAAAAAAGTCCCTCAGCCAGTGGACTTCTAATAGCATTTCATCTCCCCGATCTCCCAGCAGCAACACTTTGCTGCCAACATTTGGCATTCGTTCTCCCAAACTGCGGCAAGAATATAATGTAGGATTTGGATCGAGAAGATAAAAAGAAGCATCTTTATTTCTTTAGGTTGGTTTTAGAAATGTGCCCAGAATGTGACCAAAAACTGTTACCTGTGGTTAAAAAAAAAAAAAAAAAAAAGACACATGGTCACATTGAGAGTAGTGGAGTTCATCAGGGATCCATGGATATCCGGCTCTATCAGAGCAGAACCTGAACCAGAACCTCAGCCTGACAGAAAAATGCATCCAGAAAGATTCCCATGGGAAGTCAGAGTATTTGCTGGGGCTTGTTTTTTCTAGTGAACCATGTGATTTTAGTTTGGTGGTATGCTGGTAAATGTTTAATAAATGTTTACTAAACAGAACAGTTCTCCAAGAAGGAAAAGCCATGACATATAACAATGCCAATTTCCATGGTGGACATAATCCAGCCATGGCTGATTTCAGGCTTACCAACATGAACCTGGGGCTGGGGACAGATGCACACGTTCAGTTCTTGTGAGCCAGCATAAGCCAACTCCAGCACACCATTCTGGGGGATTGATTTTTTTTTTTTAATACATAAATCTGAGGGTGGGGGTTGGGCAGGGGCTTAGGTTTCCTAGAAAGTGCCAGAAAACATCTTTTTATTTAGCAAGAAAGGAGAAGGATGTCTTGTCTTTAATGCCTAATCCCTGTTTATGATGTTTCATCCTGATATCATAATTCAAATGTCTGTAAATCTTCAAATGCATTTTTTAAAAGCCCAGAGGAACTGAAAATGAGTAGAGCAAGGGCTCTAGCATCAGATGGACCTGGATGAGTCCAGGCTCAGCCACTTGATAGCTATGTGACCTTGCTCACTTAACATCTCTGGGCCTCTGTTTCTTCATCTATCAGATGGGCTCCTGCCTCAGAAGAGTTATTGTAAGCATCAAGAAGATAAAGAATATAGAGCATTTAGCCCAGTGACTGACAGCACTGTGAGGGCTCACTGAATGACAGCTATTTAAGATTAAAATCCCCATTTCAAAAAGCAGTTGGCTTTTTGATTATCAATACCATTGAGACTTAAGGCAAGGAAAGAAACTTCTGAGCAGAGTTTTACCAACAGATGAGATCCATATTCACTGGGAGAATGAACAAACATACAAACAGACAGGAAAAAAGCTAAGCAAGGTCAACCAAGATCTGGTTGCAAAGATAAGCAATCCAGGGAATGACCCCGACAGAGAAATACCAAACTTCCAGTTTTGCTTTTCTGAGTTTCCACCATCAAGGAGCCAGCATCTCTTGCTATTCAAGCATCTGAAACACAAACCCTGAGCCCCAACACCCACCATGCATTTTCCAAAAGGAAACATCCATCATTGGGGACCTGTAGATCCCAGAGGTTTCTCTTCTATTAGGCATGATGATGGCTGCAGAGCCAACCCTGCCCCCTTACGGATTTTATAGCAAGAGAGTGGGGTGGTTCAATATCTCAACACGGGCTTTCTACAGGCAGCCAAATTTTACTAACTGACGGCTAGTGTGCCGCAAGCAGAAGGTTATCTTTGTTAATTGCAGGAAGATCCTATATTTAGCTAGTACTGGTGGATGGTTGGGTGAATGGGCAGATGACAGATTTTAGGATGTCATTAAGGGTTTCATCTGAGTCTGTGCCTTATTTGGGCAGGATAAAAGGCCTTCTCAAATTCACCACATGGCAATCCGAACACATTATCATTTCCCAGCATCCTTATTAATCCCATGGCTAGCAGGGAGAATTTATTTCAATTGACAAGATGATTGGGTCCACGAGAGAGCAGAAACTGAGCTTTCAATAACAAATGTGCTAATTGCCCTTCTCTGGGAGATGCAAGCCTCTGTTTCAGCGAAGTAAGACTTATTTTATATATAAAGGTACCCAAGTCTTTATCTGAAACTTTGGGGCCACCTGAGTTTCAAAATTGCTTTTTTTTCTTTCTTTCTTGGCATTTTAAAAACGAAATATGGAGCATACGCTATAGAAAACATCACACCCCCAGAGGGGACTGGGGCAGCAGACTATCATCCAACACAGTATTTCCACAGGGAAAAAAAATGAATATTTACACTAAGTGCATAATAAAGATAAATAAAAGTCATTGGTAGCCTCCCATCAGTTCAGGTCATGTTTTGCTGCCAAATCAGTTATTAAACTTTTTCTGGTTTTTCAACACCCTTTGGATTTTAGAATTGGATAAGGGGTTAGGAGCTTATATTGGTATTGGGGTTTTTTTTAGAGACTAACTTTCCAAGGAATGACTAGAAGTGAATGACAAGAGAAGCAGACAAGATGAGGTGTAAGCAAGCACCTCTCCACCCCAATTCCACTTACCCCCAGGCCTGCCGTCACCTTCCCTAGTTCCCATTGGAAAGAACCAGGCAGACCCCTGGCTAGGCAGGAGAGTAAGGAGCTCCTGATTTACCTTCCAGGCAAGGAATAGCATACACCACGGGGCAAAGGTGTGAGGAGTTGTCCCCTGGGCAGCACAATCATCTATGTCCTATTGCCTAGGGCTGTCCCAGAGAGAGATCACTGCACCCACTCTTAACTGGGGAGTCCAGGTGGGTATAATCCTGGCTTTCATTAAAGGAGTCCAGACACCCAAGGGCCGGGCTGTCCAGGCACAATGAAACTGCTATTTCTTTAGAAAAACATGTATGGCTAAAAGGCAACCATACTCTGACATTCCACATAGGACACAGGCACCTAAATCTAACTACTGTATTATGATGAAAATAGCTGGCCTATGAATGCTTCCCATGTCAAGCACTGCTCTGAGTATATTACTTCAGTTGAGCCTCATTCTAATGGAAGAGGAACCTGAGGCACAGAAAACTTAAGTAACTTGCTCAAAATTGCATAGCTTGTAAAAGCTAAGTCAGGATTGGAATTCAGGTAGCCCAGCTGCAAAGCCTATGTGCTTAACCACTAAATGATGGTTTCTTCTGCCCCCAGCGAAAGCCCAAAAGTCTTCAATTAATTTAGGGTACCATGTGGTGTCCAAAAATGAAAAGAATAACTCATCACAAAGTACTATTTGCCAGGCAACCTCAGGATACACAAGGGACTGCAACCTACCAAGATAATGATATGTGCATATACAATTTTCTTTTAAAAAGCAACAAAAAAAAGGCCACTCTATACTTAGGGCTTTGGTATTTAACTTAATATATGGGAACCAAGTCTCCATTTTGAAACCTCTTTCAATGACTATGGCGTGTCTCACCATATTTAACCAATTCCTGTAAGAACTTTTAATTTGCCAGATTACCAATCTTCTGGGGGAAGAATGCAGCATCACTCCGAACAACACACAAAAATAGCAATTATTATATTGAAGTTTTTTTTTCCTCTGTCACATGTGCCCCCTACCTCAGAAACGCTCATTTTCCTCAAACCTGCTTTTTTCAGGCATTACTGGGGATACAGCAGTGAAGGGACAGACAACATCCCTATTCTCTGGAGCTTCTTTCTAGGGGACGTGGGGAGAGCAGCAGATAATAAACATGCAATCATCAAGATGCTTTGAGGTAGCATCAAGCGTCATGAAGAAATTGATGAGGTGATGCGACAGTGGCAGGTGGGGGGTGACTTTTAAATTGGGTCATCGGGGAAAGACTCACTCAGGAGGTGACATTTGAGTGAAATCTCTGATTCCACCTGCTCTCCTCTCTGCACTGATTTAATTGCATCGTGCCTCCACTGCTTTACTCAAGAGGACATCTCTGCAGGAGTAGGGGACCGTGGCAGGATGATCAGAGCACCTGTCACGAGGGAGGCAACCCGCCTGGGAGATCCTGGGAGCTCTGGTCTCAGTCCCCTCCCTGGTGCACCATCAGCAGCTGCCTCTGTCCTCCAAACTCGGTCGTGGACACATGAATGCATTCTAAACCAGCCAAGAGACTTTCCACTCTGAGAAGCAGGTGTTTTACCCCAAATGAGGGTTCACAAAGAGAGAGAGGGAAGTATTGGAGAAAACAACTCTGATTGCTACTGTGGAGAGACATTTCAAGTGACTCGCCAGGAACAAAATGTGCTTGGCGGGTATAGTTAAATGAGATGCGACTGTGCTCTACGCTTTCGTCCCTTGATTTCTAGCAAATAGGACCCCCCTGCCAAAAGCTTCAGCAGGGGTAAAATTAGTCTGAAAATCGTAGCCACTCCTCCCCCACGGATCTGGCCTACTGCCTTGTTCCCCACCATCAGCCCCTCCTCCAAGCCACCCTAAGCTGTCGAAAAAAGCCCGCTGTTAATAGTTTGTGTTCAGTTCTCTGTACGAGGCACCCCGCCACACCCTTAACAAGCCCCACCCCATCCTCACACCAAGCCTCTGACGTAGCTAATATTATTCCCTCCATTTTACAGATGAGAACACCAAGGCTCTGAGAGGCAAAGTAACTTACACAGACACACACCCAGGAAACAGCAGGACGGGCACAGGACTCGAACATCCAGTCCACCTGATTCTTAAACCCCCTGTTCACCACCAACATACACTACTTTCCTGGTTCTCTTGCTCAGAGAGACTTGCCTGAGGTCACGCAAACAGTGTGTCAGGGACATTAATTAGGTAAACTAAACTGCCGATATGAACAACACGAAAATCTCAGCAGCTTAACGCAACCCAGGTTCATTTCCTGCTCACCCTACCGGTCACCAACATGGCGCTGTGCTCATTACAGTTCATGGAGGACCCAGGCTGATAGGAGCTCTGTCTCAAGGCAAGCTTCCACCATCAACAGCACAGAGAAGGGAACCTGCCTTGAGGGCTGGCCCTTCAAGCTACCACCCTCAATGCCACATGTCACTTTCACTCATGCATTCTTATTTTTTTTTCTAAAGATTTTATTTATTTATTTGACAGAGAGAGAGAGAGACGCAACGAGAGAGGGAACACAAGCAGGGGGAGAGGGAGAAGCAGGCTTAGAGAGAGACACAGCGAGAGAGGGAACACAAGCAGGGGGAGTGGGAGAGGGAGAAGCAGGCTCCCCACCGAGCAGGGAGCCCGATGCGGGGCTCGATCCCAGGACCCCGGGATCACGACCCGAGCCAAAGGCAGACACCCAACAACTGAACCACCCCAGGCGCCCCATCACTCGTGCATTTTTAAACAAAGCAAGTCACAGGGCTACTCCTGACAGAAAAGGAGCCCGAAAGACCCGAGACTACTCATTAAACAGCACTACTGACTATCCCACCAAGCCCTGGGGAGGAGTGTCCCCTTGCTGTGTCCATCTCGGACAAGGTGCACTGAGCCCCCTGTGGACAAAGAAACTCGGGTGGTTTCTTTCTTTTCCTCCCTTATCTGAGCTTCCTTTTTGGTTTATTTGCTCCTGAGAATGAAACATCACAGAGACCGATTCTGTCTAACCAGGCCCTTTCTTTATCAGTGGCTTTGCATGAGCAAGGGTGCAGGGCGTTTTTAAGATCTCGGGAACCTTGCTGTATTTTTAGCTCATTTACCTGCTGCCTTAAGTCCGCAATGGATTTTGGGTCACCTAGGAAGTCAGTGTTAACAGAAAACCTCTATCTTCCTGATCGGGCTTGAATATTTAAGATTTTGAAAGCTTGGCTGGGGCCCGATTTAATTTTAAAAGGGGAAGAGGGTTGCTTTTGAACTTCAAGAAGGAGGCTAGAGGCACAGCAGGAGCTGTGTGAGCAAAGGGAAGAAGCCGAAAAGCCCTGTGGTCTTGAAAGAAATGCTCCAAAGCAGAACCACTAAAGCTTCCAGTTGGTGAGCCTTAAATCAGACTTCAAAAGCGCCGCTAGTTTAAATATTGTTTATAGGACTGGTGTATTGCTATTCCTTCCTCTGGCTGGATTTTAAATATTCCCTAATTTGATTACTCGGGGGAGAAGCAGGCAGAACCAACGTTAAAGGAGCTTCACTGTTAATTATTCATTGGGCTTTTTATTGTGTAATCAAACATGAAGTCTTACAAAAAGCTTGGAGGCACATTCTCACCCCGCCCTCCCTAGCCCGACTTCCACTTTGCCGCCTGTGTGCGTTGCTCATGTTGTGGCTGTGGGCTGGTAGATGCTCAGCAAAGTCCTGCCATCCAAGAGTGCACACCCCCCTCCACATCTGGGCTGGCCAAAGCCTCTGATTCGGCTACCTAGAGCCCTGTGCCGTAAGAAACCAGTCTTAGGCAAGTTTGAGCTTGATCACATTTTACCTCCTGTATCTGAGCATCTCCCACCCCCTCACCAGCACTCAGCAGCCCCTGATAAGTCTAGACCCCTGTCAGCGCCTCCCCTCATGAGTCTGGTCTGGCCATCTCATTCCCTCAAGCCCCTGCTCTGTGCTAAGTGACAGCCAGCCAAATGATTTTAAGGATCCCAGCCACCCAAAATCCTTTCTGCAGAGAAAAAGGAGATAAAGAAAGGGATGGATGGATGGATGGATGGAGGGATGGATGGATGGATGGAGGGATGGATGGATGGA